>NC_072737.1:17607468-17828169 GCF_026930045.1 Uloborus diversus | reverse complement strand
GTTTAAATTTTTGACAAGCTCAAGCTTATTTAATGTTCATTTGGATGCATTTCAGTTGATTAAAGTGTTTTCAAATGCTGTAATAAAGAGATTTACCCCAATGCACGTGTTATTTTGTAACTTGTGGTGTGATTGTTCACTTTGGTTTACCCTTGTTTGCCAGCACAAAAAATTTCCTTCCTCCTCATAATTACCTCAAGAGGTAAGATTAAATGGCAGGAGTGCCCACCTGGGAGGGGGAGTTATGGTGCAGACTGTGCCATTGAAATTTTAAGGTTGGTGTTTTGGGGGGTATTTTTACTTTTGGGGGGGGGGGGGTACGCCCTTGCTTTTAGGGGACTTCGGTACCCTTGTAAAATGGGGAAGAAAATTTCGTATTGGCGATACGGCGGGAGCACCTTCCTTCTCTTTGGGTCAACATAAAATCTTGCTAATGTAAAATTGGTGAAGAAAAATGTGTGAAGATGACTGACAAATACTTCAAGTAAAAGTATGCGCTTCTTCGTACTACTCAACAATAATGTACTTATTACAGATGATGATCCTGCTCCAACCGCCATCTCTTTGTGGTCAAGCTTTAATTCAACATGCGATTCATTTTTAAAAACGTTTCCAAGCTCTAAATATCTTTTCTTTTCTATTCTATTTTTAATTTTGTTTCTGTGTCTTTTTATTTTAATTTATTTAATTACTTTAACTAGTTTATTTTCAATTTTAGACAAGAATCCAAAAGTTATTTGTTTAAACTTATATTTATTTGTCCAGGGGTGCCCACCCCCCTAAGATCAAAGGCGCCCCCCCCAAAAAAAAAGTGAAAAATACCCATCAAAACACCCCATAAAATTTCAACGCTGCACTCTGCGTTATGCCCCCCCCCCCCAAGTGGGCACCCCTGTATTTGTTGAATATATATGTAGATTAAGCAATAAGTTACTTCCCTTAAGGGGGTCCGGGACACAAAAATCCTCAAATTTTGCAATTTTTTTTTTATAATTTGAAAAATTGCTTCGTTTTTTTCTGCTTAAGAGGACGTTTGAATCTTGTTTCTACCTTAAATAGAACGAAAGTTATAGTTATTTTTGTTGCATGCATCTAACGAATGTGTACATAACTTTGAAACTTTAAACGCGTTTTTCTCCATGATGCAATTTTTCCCGATTTCTTGCATTCAAACTCTTATAAGTCAGGAACCGATAGAGATAAAGTAATGAAACTTGGAGCATATCTTTTTCAGGCAATTTACTTTAATTTTTATTCGGCGAATTTAAAAAAAACGTTTACTGCAAAAATTATGATTTTTTTAAAAAGTATCTTTGAATTTTTCGAAATTTTTCTTCAAATATTTTTTATTTTTTATTGAATCAATATTTGTAAAATCGCCGAATAAAAATTAAAGCTTAGATATTTGTGCATACTTTTTTGAAAAAAAATTGAAAATTGACCAACAATATTTTAAGTTATAGCAATTTAAAGCAACCCCATTTTTTTGAAAAAAACTAATTAAATTTAAATAAAAAAATATTTTTTTTTCATATTTATGTTATGATTTTGCTTATTAAATAAAAGATGAATCAGTTCAAAAAATTTCATAACTCTAAAGTACATAATAAAAATTTTTTCAAAATGTGTCCCAGAACCCCTTAAGCCAGGGCTGAGGCAGAATTGCCTACAATATACCAACAGCCTGGTTAGGTTTTCCTTAGATTGCAGTTTTGTCCTTGTGAGGGCTCATCAGTCTGGAATAGACAATAACTGATTTGGGAATGTCATCTCATTGAAACTCAGAGTGTCAACAAACTGGTAGCTAAAGTAAACTTAGAAACTTGTCAAGACGAGTTGAACCACACCTTTGCTGAAGACATATAGGGCTAAGTTCCTGTGGGGCAGGTTTTATTTTTTTTCTTGCCTCTTTTTTTGAGCAACATTAGTTGTAATCAGGGCTGGATTTCGACTTAACAGGAGCCCTGAGCTATTTCAGTTCTGAGGTCCATGGTCAGAGTTAAGGGAGCTAAGCCCCCCTTAACAGCTGATTAGCCCCCCTAAATGAAAAAGTGCAGGAGATTTAAAAGCTTCTTTCTACACATTTTTTTTTCTAAAAAAAATACTTTTCTTGCAATTCTAAGGAGAGTAAGATTACTAAAAATAACCTTTCTTAACATCACCAAAGGTAACTTTAACATGTGTTATTAGAGCTTTTAGAGCTTCAAAATCTTCCATTCATTTCCTTAGCATCCCCAAAAATAGCTTTAGAATTGGTTTTTAGAGCCTTACATTTTAAAAAATTGTGGGGAGAGCTCCAGAGCTCTCCTATCTCTAATTCTTGATCCACTCCTCAAAAGTAAAGCTCTAGTCTAGAAATTCTGAATAGTAGGTCCTAGCATGATATGCAATATTATTTTTAACAAATAAAGGAACACATGGTCGTGGTTGCCACTTCTGGGGACTACGACTTGAATTTTTGGTAGCTATTTTCAGTAAAATCGTCGCATGTTAGCAGCCGGCGATCACTAATTTAGAGCTCCATTTAAAAGTGTCTTTTTAGGCTTTCAATTTCAAAAATTTTCCAATGAATAGTACTGATGTGGGAATAAAACACAGTATCTGCAGAAATGAGTTTTTGAGTTATTTGAAGAAACGCATTTTAGCTTGCATGCTTAGGGAAATATTGGAATTCTACGCTTTTTTACTTCCTTTTACAACGAGCTGATGTGTGCATCACATAACTTCCTTTTACCCCAATTTAATGTCATTTCCACATTATTGGCAATTTTAATGTGATTCTCTCTCTAACTCTCTAAATACCACCAACAATGGCAAAATTGAAACCAAATTAAAAAAAAAAAAATTAAATCACCAAATTTGACGCCATGTTGGCGACAAAAGACTGGCGATATATTGCCTAGTGTCCGCTAAATTATAACACCACTTGAGTTTACATCGAAATTAACAATGATTTCCCCCAAAAAAGGGGCAAAAAAAACCAAAAAGCAGCATCCGAATGCAACTAAAAAGGGAGGTGCACAACTAGACCCCACTAGAAGTCTACGTACCAAACTTCAACTTTCTAGGACATTCCGTTCTTGAGTTATGCGACATACATACGTACATACAGATGTCACGAGAAAACTCGTTGTAATTAACACTAATATCATCAAAATGGATATTTCGGGTGTCTGTACGTTCCTAGGAATGTACCCACGTGTGATCGGGTTGAAAACTAAACTCAACATTCATTCGGGGTTGAGCAAAATGGATATTTTTCAATATTAATATCTGAAAAATACAACTACAGACTTTTCACCACCTCACCTTGACGATTGATGGGTGATACCCTCACCGTGAAAAATTACATAAGCTCAGACAGATCTCTTTCGGATTTTTTTAGAAATTGATAAGTCCCAAAATGGTATTTTAGGCATGGTTTGATACCAATGGGACAAATAACGGACGGCGGTTCAGTGTGCCCTCTTGAACTGTTTTTTGAACCTGAAGTCTATTTCAGGCTAGTTTAGGCAGGAAGGGTTTGGTGATTCCGCGGAACCGTCTAAAAACAAAATTCTGAGCTGTAGTGATTACATTGGAGAAAAGGGGGATCCGGGGTCCTTCCCCGAAAGTTCTTCAAAATTAATGTTTGAAAAATGCAATTTTAGTTTGTTTTTAAATAAGAGGGAATGAGTTCAGGGGCCTCTCTAAAGACACGAACTTAGACTATCTTTGGTAGCAATGTTAAAAGAGTTCTATAATAGGAACCTATTATAGAACTCTTTGAGTTTTTCGGACCGATTGTCTGAAACCTGTCGGCGAGATGTTTGTGTTTGCTAGATGTGCGCCGCGCCTTAGGGAATGGATTTCGGGGCCCTTCACCGCAAAAACTTTGAAAAAGAAATCCGAAAAATGCCATTAGGCAATTTTCGATGACGTTAGGAAGGGCTGCCCCCAGAAAACATATTGTGGGTTTTGGCGCCATCATTTTTCGGCCTATGTTTGATTAAGAGACTTAATTGGGTCCTCGTAAAGGAGGTCATGGCATCCTTTTTGATCTTCGTTTTGGAGCTACACTTAAATTTGCTACCCGAGGCAAGGGCCTTGTCCTCCTACCTGATCTGAAACTGGGCTGTTCATTTGTGATTTTAATTAGAAAATATTGTTGTAAAGGGGAAAAATTACAAAATTTTAGTTTGTTATTTATATATGTTTGACGCTCAAGGGAGTCGCAATTTTCCATTGTCTCTCCACGCGACCACAATTGTTGATCACAGTCCGAAAAATTGAAAAAAAAAAAAAAAAGCTAAAAACTAGCTCTAAAACTTATTGACGTTGAAAATACACACTGCTGACCATACAGGTTTTTTCCAGGGCCTAATGTGAGAAAAGAGATAGTGTTTATAAAGTGGGGACGTTTGTTTACCTGTTACGTTCGTATACCTTTAATGACGTCACATTAGTGGAGTCTCTCTAGTGTTGCCAGATTCTGAACCTATTCATGTCAGAAGTTTTGTAATCTGGCAACAAGTTATCGGATGTTATTGTTGACAGTACACGTTCGGTTAGAGACCGAAAGATTCTGAAAGCGTCAGGGTGAAATAGTGCAATATTTTCACTTTCCTGTTCGATTTTCTTATCGTTCATGCTGCCATCTAGTTGATAAATGTATGAATATCGATCAATAATTATCATAAAAATAAGGTTGCAAAGCCCTATTAATGGAGGTCCTCCTTCTTTCTTTTTTTAGTATTCATTTATTCTTTATAATTAGCAAAAATATAAATATTCGAATAATTAAAAAGGCTAACAATTTTGTTTACGGTGGAAAAAAATGAAAAAATACTTTTTCATTTGCACGCATGATTATTTACATTAGATGGTGCAATCTTATAAAGGAAAGAGAAGAAGAATGCATTATTTTTGGCTACTCTTGGTATAAATGGGTGAATAAATAAATTTTCAAATTCAGTAATATTTTAACATGATAAAATTCAAATCGTCTGCAATTGTTAGTAATAGTAAAATTATTCAAATAGACAAGAATAAGATAGAGCATTATTAAAGGTTTTTTTTTTTTTTTTTTTTTCATTTGCGTTATTCTGAATAAGTAAGTATATTGCGCATTCACATGAAATAGACTTAATGTAATAGCTACGATTCATGAAAACAGTAATTTAAAATTGGACGAAAAAATTGCAAACATTGAACGTTCTTGGGAATTGGTATTTGATATATTTGGAGGATGTAAAATTAATCTTCTGAACAAAAAAGTTCATGTACCCTCAACTGATGAAAGTATTCAGTCAACTTCACTAAAAAGTATTTTAGAAATGAAAAAAAAGCATTAATAGAATTATTTTTTTTCTATTCATTTACTTTTTACAATTAGCATTCATATGAATTAATGACAGGTGAAAAATAACTTCTTACAATAGAAAAAAAGTTATTAAATTAGTTTGCTGATAATCATATTTTTTAAAAATGAAAATGGTGCTGAAAAATGTCTGTTAATTAAAAGTGAACAACGAAAATTTTTGAATGAAAAAAAAAACATATATACAATTTAAATTCGTTTACAGCAAATTTAGTGATGAACATATCAGTTAAAAATATGAGTTTAAGTTTTACATCAACTACAGACAAAAGCACTCAAATATTTTACTGTGCAAGACTCTCATATGTGAAACCCATTTTCTATGTTGAAGTTCTATATGCAAATAGTTTGTGATAATGATAAAGATTAGAAATGACTACTTAACATCAGGGATTGTGATTTTTTAACTTTTTTTAAATCAAAAAATTCGGATTTTTTTATTTAGATTTTTTTTCAGTCTTGAAACATTTGTAGATATCAATTATCATTATTGATCTTTTAGTGCAAGTCCAGACGCATAGTTCATAGTAAATTTTTATCATAAAATGTTTGTACATTGTGCATAGCAATTTAGAATGTTTTCTAAGTCCCTTCTCTCCCCCTTTTTCACGCAGTTTTCAAACAGAATTTTCTCTTTTTATAAAAAGAAAACTGTCACACATGATAATAGAAGTTTTACAATGACAATTAGAAATCCTTTCGTACAAATTTCGTTACTACTAGGTTTCGACTCTAGCTGGTCTGCCCCCCCCCCCCTTCCCCAGATACTACCACCAATCATTTATTTATACTTCTAGGAAACATTGGTGCTACTATATTTCCTAGAATCATAATTTTTATACTTTTTTCAAGATAAATTCTTAAAATTTGGCAATTTTCTTATCAGCTCAGAGTCGACTAAAGTTCTGAAATAAATCCAATTGGGGTGAATAAGGCAATTGTTAGTTATTTAATGAATTAATACTTAAAATGATTGAATAAGTAAACGAATTGAACTATGTCACTTTACCCAGCATGCACTTGACTAATTTAAGAAAACGTTAAAAAGAAAAAAGTTCTTGACTGACAACAAAATATTAAAATATTAGCACCATTTTTTATAATTCTAATTGTTATCATTTTTTAATTCTCAATGTGTTCATAATTTGGAACCGGACAACGCTTTCCATTTTGTTAATACTTATTGTTAACTGCTTGACAATCTTACTTAATGTTAAGCAGTGTTCGTTGATTTTAATCAGCTTGATTTAAGTTATGATTAAAATCATGATTTAAATTAAGTAATTTAGAAAAAAAAACCCGTTGATTTATTAAATCAAGAAATTGTTTTAACAAAAATCATTGATTAAAATCAGTTGATTTTATTTTTATTAATTAAATTTGAATTTTTAGAATGTATTGCTCTAAATTTAACTGCACTGCATTATACAATCTTAACTTCAACTGGCTAAACTACATAGATTATTCTTGCAATATTGCTTTTATTCCAAAATTACAATTCGGTAAAAAGTATATATAAAAAATTGCATTTTTTCTTATACACCATTACTTTAAGTAAAGTAATTAAGTAAACTTATTAAGTAAAGTAATTAAGTAAACTTATTAAGTAAAGTAATTGTTTAACACATTATTTTACACTAAAATTGTACATGATGATGGAAACCTTATTATTAAGCCAGGGGTGCCCACCAAAGGGGGGGGGAAGGGTCATGCCGCAGACAGATCCATTGAAATTTGTATGGGGGTTGTTTTTAGGAGTATTTTTCTCAATTTTGTGGAGCTCTTGATAAGGGGGGGGGGAACACTTCGTGACATTTAGGGGGTGGGGGTGCTCTTTTCCTTTAGAAGGAGGGACACCCCCCAGATTAAGCAAAGCGTCAAACAAAATCGCATCTTATCTAAACGTTATAACCTATTTATGAATCTTAAGAATTTATTGAATATTTAGAGAACTAATGCTAATTTTAAGAGTAAGCTGAAAGGTTCATCAGTTCAGGCTGGTTTATGATCAAGTTTTAACAATTGCCTTATTCACCCCAATTAAATCTATTTCAGAACTTTTGTAGACTCTAAAAGCTGATAAACATAGAAAACTGCCAAATTTTAAGATTTTTTCTTCTAAAAAATATGAAACATATAATAATAGGAAATAGGGGTACCACTGTTTCCTAGAAGTATATAGTTGAAGGATTGGTGGTAGTAGCTGGGGGAAGGGGGGGGGGGCAGAGCAGCTAGATTTGAAACCTAGCGGTTGATAGTCAAAATTTGTTCTGAAGGATTTCTAATTGTCATTGTAAGACTTCTATCATCATGTGTGACAGTTTTCAGTTTTAAAAAAGAGAAAATTATACTTGAAAACTGCTTGAAAAAAGGGGGAGAAGAGACTGGGGGAAAAATTGTAGATTACTATGCACAATGTACATGTACAGACATTTTATGATAAAAATTTATTATGGACTATGCTACTAGACTTGCACCAAAAGTTCAAAATAAAAATTCTTATGAACCTTTTTTTAAATTTTAAACATTAAATTTATTTTGAATCATACATTATTTGTGTTAAAACTGGTCTACTTATACCTATCATTCAAACATAGCTACTGCCATAAAATGCAAATAGCTAAAAAGTTGCTGTTTCACCTATTGTGTAGGAAGTATATTATGTTTTTAAATGTGTAAAGTAGAGTTGGTTGGGGTAAGTGGGACCCCTTTTGAGAATAGTTCGTTTTTGAAAACTTATGCATAAGTTTTGAAGCAAAAAATTTTAAACTTATTGTCTTATTTTATCTTATATATTATTAATAAACAAAAGTTCTTCATTATTTTCTAAATTGCTTTAAATATTCTTAACGATTATATTTTTTAAAAAATCGGACGGGACTCTCACTTACCCCAGAGTAAGGGCAGGGCCGGCCCTAGTAGTTCTGCCGCCCTAGGCGATATTGACTAGTGCCGCACCCCAATCACCCCCATTGAGTAATAATAATCATAATATAAAATAATAATATGGGTTTTGCATATCCAAGCTGTGGTACACAGTTTAAGTTGTCTTTTTCATTAATAAAGTAGTGCATCTTATATCACTGAAACGGATGTTAATATTTTCAAAAGACTTTTAAACCACGCAATTTGCCGCCTCTAAAATTAAATTGAATTTTCAGTTATATTCCGAACTATATATATATATATATATATATATATATATATATATATATATATATGCTTTGCATGTCCAAGCACTGATACACACTCTAAATTATTTGTACTTTTAGCCTTGAAGCAGTAAATCTTATGACGCTGAAACAGGTTTTCATACTTCCATTTTTGGCGCCCCTAAAATCTGCCACCCTAGGCGGCCGCCTACCCCAGGAGCCGGGCGTGAGTAAGGGGTAAATGGGTCACCCCCTTTAATTTAAATTTAAATGAAGCATATCTAAAAATGCGGTGCGGTACATTTTTAGTGTGAATTATATTTTTGTAAATGCATCATCCACTTATAAGATATTTACTGTCTTTTAAATCTGTATCACGGAAAATTTTAAAACGAAAAACAAAGCAAGTTTATTTGTGAAATTTATTGAAAGTCTATAGGGACATATATTTTACTTTTACATATAAAGGTGTCTTTAATGGACGTTATACAGTTGATTAAGATCAATTTGAGTAAATTTGCCAAAATTATAAAATGAAAAAAATTATTGGAAACACTAAATGACTGCGTCTTTGTAAAAAAGAACCATTATCGTTTCATCCTCTGTAATTATCCCAACATCATCTGCACAATGCCAATAAAAAGTGTCACTATTTCTATTCGTTCTTGAAAATTCAACACTATTTTTAATTTGTATCATCAACTTCCAACATTAGACCTACTTAAATCGAACGTTTCACAAATACATAATCATCAGCTTTAGCAATTTTTAGCTCAACTATCAATTCCTATACTAAGTCGTCATAGTTGTCTTTTATTTCAAATACTTAACTTACTTTGTCAAATACTTAATCAGAGTTGCTCTTTATTTTGAGACCCCCATTATTATATAGGGGACCCAATTACCCGATAGTGAGGGGGTAGATATAATACCCACTTACTTAGTAGATGGGTATAATACCACTTACCACGCATAGCAAAAATGTACGGGGTAAGTGGGACCCCTCCTCTTAAACACTTATTAATAATATTTTATTCAAAAATTCTTGTTTGCTGTATGAACTTTAAGTTATACTATAAGTGAAAAATTAACTATCATAAAAATAATAAAAACTAACCTTGAAACATTTCTTTGAAAAATGTTGCTTGAACTCGCAAAAAAAAAAAAAAAAAATCAGATTTTTTTTTTTTTTTTTTTTTTTTTTTTTTTGACTAAGTGCTATGACTTAGAAAAATTTCACGAATCCCAAATATGTGCTAAACCAATTACTGTGATGGAATTTAACATGATCTGTGCAAAAGAGTTTGAAAGAGTTGAAGAGAGTTTGAAGAGTTGTTTATCCATATTTCAGTTTTAGAGGGGTGACTCACTTACCGCAGTGACCCAGTACCCCAACCAACCCTAATCTACAAATGTTTCAAGATTAAAAAAAAAAAAAAAAAACTGAATAAAAAAAATCAGAGTTTTTTGATTCAAATAGAAAATTAAAAAATCACAAACTCTGATGTTAAGTAGTCATTTCTAATAACCTTTATCATTATTACAATAAAAATATTTTCATGTAGAATTTTAACATAGAAAATGTTTTACATATGAGCGTCTTGCAGAGTAAAATGTTTGAGGGCTTTTTTTTTTTTTTTTTTTTTGTATTTGATGTAAAACTGAAACTCATATTTTAAACTGATATGTTCATCATTAAATTTGTTGTAAACGAATTTGATTTTTTTTCCAATTAAAAATTTTTGTTGCTCACTTTTAATTAACTGACATTTTTCACCTTTTTCACTTTTTAAAGACATGATTATCAACAAACTAGTTTAATAACTTTTATTTTATTGTACATAGTTATTTTTCACCTGGCATTAATTAATAATGAATACTAAGTGTAAAAAGTAAATGAATAGGAAGAAAATAATTCCATTAATACTTTTTTTATTCATTTCTAAAATATTTTTTACCGAAGTTTATTGAGTACTTTCATTAGTTGAGGTTACATTAATTTTTTTGTTCAGAGGATTAATTTTACATCCTCCAAATGTAACAAATACCAATTCCCAAGAACGTCCAATGTTTGTCGTCCAATTTTAAATTACTCTTTTTATGAATCGTAGCTATTACATATCCTAAGTCTATTTCATGCAAATGCACTATGTATTTATTCAGAATAACCCAAAAACGTTTAATAATGCTACTTTATTCCTGTCTCTTTGAATAATTTTATTATTACTAACAATTATAGGCAATTTGAATTTTATCATATTTATATGTTACTAAATTTGAAAATTTATTTATTCATCCATTTACACCAAGTGTAACCAAAAATAATACATTCTTCTTCTCTTTTCTTTATAAGATTGCACTAAAGTAAATAATTATGTATGTAAATGAAAAAGTCTATTTTTCATTTTTTTCCATCATAAACGCTAAATGTAACCTTTTTAATTCTTCAAATATTTATATTTTGGCTAATTATAAAGAATAAATGAATACGGAACAAAAAAGAAGACAACATTAAGGGCTTTCAACCTTATTTTATAATTAATATTGATTGATACTCATACATGTGTTCGCTAGATGGCAGTATGAACGATAAGAAAATCAAGTAGAAAAGCGAAGATATTGCACTATTTCACCCTGACGTTTTCAGAATCTTTCGGTCCCTAACCGGTCACCCTCCGAAGTGACTCCGTGGTCGCTGGTTTTGGTTTCTTTGTTTGGAAGTTTTGAGCAAAATACTCAATTTTTCGCGGTATTCGCCTTTTCTTTGAAGTTGGAACAAGTTTTTTTCTAAACTGAAAAATTTGCGTCTTGATCGGCTATCAGTCAGAGAAAAGTATGTCCGAGAAGTTGTGTTTTGCATACTCTGCATCTTAAATCGTACTCGATTATTTGCCTTATTAGTTAGATTACTGTAAATTTTGTATGTGTTGAAAGCGCGGTAAGATTTATGTATAAAAATAGTACATGCGCTAATAGTTCCACCTAATTGGATTTTTCTAAGGTTTATGTAACAGAGTTAATTTAAGAGATTTTTTTAAGTGCTTTTTGTATTGTGGTTTCAGTTTTTTTGTACTTATAATGTTGATGCTGAAAAGAAGGGTTTTTTATCAGAAATTCAAGAATATTGAATATGTAGACTTACTGATCGTTAAATCGAAAAGCTCTGACAGTTTTGTCATTGCTTTACACAGCGTCCACACATGCACTTGTACATAAAAAAAGTGTTGCAGATAAAAAAGTTTCTCCTAGATAACGGACACCTCTCAATATTTTTAGACTTGTGGATATTAATATACTGGAAGAATTTTAGCTTCCTATTTCAACTGAAAGAGGGTGCTCATCCCCCTCCCCCAAACTTCATGTACGTGTATGGGGAGGGGGATTAAAAAGTACATTGAACTGAAAAAACAATGCTACAAATTATAATATGCAATAGTAATGTGCATATATATTGCAATAAAGTAATTATATCCAAAAAAAAAAAAACAGCTTGAGAAATAAAAATTTTCTAAATTTGGACATTTTTTGGCTACTTTTAATGTTATATTAAGGGGGTCATTGAGCACCCACTTAAAATTTGAGTCAGAAGCTAAAACTTTTGCAGATAATACTATTAATTAAGACTTTCAAAAAAAAAATAGGGTTGTCCTGCTGACTGAAATTTTTTTTTTTTTGAACCACCTTAATGTGCAATAATACTGACAATTTGGCTATTACAGTGACTGCTGTTTCGTCTTTGTTGTGAACCCATCAGTCTGGAATAGTTAATAACCAAGTATTAGTATTCCAGACAGATGAGTCCATAACAATGATGAAATGAAACTGCAGTCTCTGGATGTTAGAACTGTGCTGTCATTATAATGCAAGTAAATAACTACTTAATAGTAGAAGTGTGATCTTTAGCAGAAATATTTGGGGAGAGGGGGTTTATGGCTAAATGTCATTTAACAACATTTGGGAGAGTTTTAAAAAATGAGAATGACTGCCAAAATTTGGATTTTTGCCTGAAATTTTGAAATTTTCAATAGAGACCTTGTATTTGTGAGATTTTGTTTGTAGTTCTTGGGTTTTGGGTTTTATTCATTAAAAATACATTAATTTAATACTTTACAGATAAAACAGTAAGATATAATCAGATTTAATAATGATTTTATTAGTTATGTATCTCGAATTGAGGTACATGCTGTGATTACACAAAAAAAAAATTGTACTTAGAATAATAATTAAAAAAAAAAAAAAACTCCCGCATTCTAGCTCGAGATGCCGTTTTCTTTTCTACAGCAGCAGACAATTTTTGCACTGATATTCCAGAAATAGTCCCAAAGAAAAAGATATTGAAAGATCAAATTTAGAATTTACGAACAAATGTTTTTACTTTATTAATTTTATAAGCATGCAACTAGCAATACAGTCAACGTTCTATAGAACAACCTCCTATTACTATGACCCTTCCGTTATAGCGACCGATGCATTAAGGCCCATTTCCTATTTTATAGATATGCAATGTTATTTTACATTAGAGCGTCCAAACTGAACCGTTGATACCAATACAATGTCCAAAACTAGGTTTCTATTTTTGTATTGTTCTCAGGACTAACTATTCAAAAACTAATTTTTGAGCATTATATGTTTCAAAAGGTAAAATATTTCCATTGAAAAGGATTATTTGTTTGTTTTGGGTCTCCTGAAGTTGCTTCAAAACAATAAACTAAGATTTTTCATGAAAAATTATATTTGACTTCGAGAAATATTCGACATAACCAGGTTTTGATTAAAAACTCTTCGACATAAGAATGGAAAATAACATTAGATAAATACGCAAAATCAAGGGGGAAAATAATTTTTTGCCATGTCAAGGTTTTCGAGATATTAAGAGCATACTATAACATGCAATATGTTGTAACGACCTCTCCTTACAGTGACCGATTTTGTTTGGA
Organism: Uloborus diversus; assembly: GCF_026930045.1. Classification (NCBI taxonomy): domain Eukaryota; kingdom Metazoa; phylum Arthropoda; class Arachnida; order Araneae; family Uloboridae; genus Uloborus; species Uloborus diversus. The sequence continues at coordinate 17,814,721 of NC_072737.1, read as the reverse complement.
CTACAGGGGTTGTTATAACGAGTGCCGACTGTATTAATAATTGACCCGCTACAAAGCATTAAAATCTCATATTCATCTGGAAATCAGTAATGTTTTGAAATGAAAATATATTTAAAGTTAAAATTTTATATCAGTAAAAAAAGGGGAGGAGATTAAATTATTGTTTAGCTTTGTTTAGATTTTATTTAGGAGCAAAAATGTTATTTTCATACCAAAATTTCAAAATCAGTAAATGTCAGCGAAATGGTTGGCAAGGTTTTGGACTTTACAGTGAAAACCAAGGTCGGACACCTTTTGACATATTTAGACGGTAAAAACTACCTGTCCTAAACCAGTTTTGGACAACTCAAAACTCAACCCTGAATCATTGAATAAGATGATTGGCTATGAGTTTAAATTAACTATTTATACTCATAACTATATATACTAACTATATATATAACTAATATTAACTGTATATACTAACTTATATTAATTATTTATCAATTTAAAAACTTAGCTTATGAATACCTCTCAGTTCCTTTAAAGGATTAATGAATATTTGATCAATATTCGCTATTAGTTATACCAATAATTCTCTCAGCCAAATAATGAATGGCAAATATTTCACCAAATGTATTTAGCAAAGTGCATCTAAAATTTAAAAAAATTGATTAAAAAAATAATTGAATTTAAAAAACAAATGTTGAAGAAAGAGTAGTGTGTAAGTAAATATATTGTGAAATCCTTTCACGTCGAATACCGATTAAATGAGCTATCCATTTTTTTAAAGTTATTGTTCCAGAAGCACTTATTACATGAGAGCTTTGCTCCTGCTCCATACATATGATAGGGTTTAAAAAAATCAGTTTTTGGAAAGAATTTTTTTTAATCTGATTTTTTTATTTCAATATTTTTTTTTTTTAAATTAAAGTAAGATTTTTTAAAAAAAACATTTTTAGTATTAATTAATGATTTTTCTATATTATGTACACTTGCCAAAATGTTATTCTAAAATAATGTTACTGAAATAAATTCTTTTATTTGCCGTTTTGCTAATTTTCATGCCTTCTGGAAGAATTCAATCTGTTTGTATCCTTTGTTAGAAATAAGAAATAAACTTCATGAGAACAATGCTGCAGATAAGTTGTCTCAGTCTCAAAAAGAAAAATTGAAGTGTTTCTTTGTAAATCGGAAGAAACAAGATTATACATTGCAAGCTTGAAAATCTGTGATCTATTCTCAATCCCTTCTGCTAAAAAAGTTGACATAAAATAATTAGGTTAAAAAAAGCTCAAATTAGTAAAATATTGCTAACACATATTTTGGGGTTACATGGATTTTAAAACATCCATCAGATGTTCCAATATTTATCTAGATACAAGTAAGTCTGAAAAATTATCGAAAGAATATAACATTGACTGACTTAGCCAGGATGACTGCTTGTCATTCCGTTATGTGTCTAGCCATCATTGGTCTAGCCATGATTGGTATAGTAAACCCTTGTTTTACGTGGGGATTACGTTCCACAGAAATGCAGCGTAAATCGAAACCACGTAAATCTTTACTAATATTATCAAGAGAGAGGGAGGATTTTTGTGTGTTTATACAAGGCCCAATACAGGCTGATTTTGCTACCGTTTTTCGGTACCTTTACAAAAATCAAGTAATAAAATCAGTAGCTTCACAAAAACATCGAAAATTTCACAAAAATTTGCATTTTAAAATATAAAATTTGTTTCTCTATTTAAAACAAAATATACTCATAAAATAAAATTATAAGTGGTGTATGTGAACAATCACTTAAATAGAAACCTTTTTGTAGTATTTTAACTAATTTTTAGCTGTTTCACACCAAAGTGTATTTATGCAATATTATCTCAATCTTTAAACATCTGTTTTAAGGAACCGTTTTTCTCATAATTTCCTATATTGTACACACAGTACACAGACCATTAAACTGAAATTACGATGGTATTTTTCGTACTTCTTAGGCTTTCAGCTGCCCCCCCCCCCAAAAAAAAACGGAACCTGTTAAAAATAATACTAGATGACATTTACACTTTTCAAACTAAAATTTCACTTGTTCCACTACTTCTTTTACGAAAATTAGGATGCGTCTAAAATTTCACAAAAACAATGCTGATAAAAAAAACTTTCACAAAAATAGAATGATGCAATACTTTCACAAAAATAGGTAGCAAGAAAAAAATCCTGGATTGGCCCCTGTTATATGTTCGAGGTAATCTCCGGAACCCCTGCACCTATTTGAAAAATTCTTTCACTATATGAAAGGTACTTTCTTACTGAGTAACATAGGCTATAGTTCGAAAAAATCCGATAGTTCTTTTTTTATTCAAATTTAGGCCCACATTTCACGTAAGTTGCCTATTATTGGCTATTAAAGGGGTGAAAAATTACTTGCACATATTAATATTATATATCGTTAAAAAGGGTAGAATTTCCTGCGTTTTAAACAATTGATTTCAATGCTCTAACTTAATTATGGCGGGAGTAATTTGCGTTTTCAGCTCTAACTTTTTTAGGCTTAGCTGAAATTTAGGCACTACTTTCTTCATTAAATCTATCAATAAAAAGTGAAGGAATTGTCCCACAGTTTTCTTTTTGACAGCATTGGAAAAAGAGAGATTTTTTACCCCAGATCTCTTCAAAAAATTAGCTTCTATCTTCAAAGGAAAAAAAGTTACAAGCGTTTTTAAATCAATTTCGAAATATGTCATTTTGATTCAGGTTGTCAACCATTTTGTTTTCACGTTTCCATGGTTACGCTTTTTGAATCCATAGTTTATTTCCTTATTTTGCATCTGATTTCTTAAACTTATTTTATTTCATGTTTCATGGTTACGCTTTTAAAATCCATCTTTTGCATTTTAATTTCTTAAAAGTATTTTAATATCTGTCGTCATTGTTTGGAAGGGTAATTTTGCATGGTGTTTTTTTCTTTTATTTAAGTTATTTTTTAAGTTATTAAGTTATTCTTTTAATTAATTGTTGAATGTATGTCACTTGACAATTTTTGTTCTCAAGGTAGACTGGCCAAAGCCGGGCAACGCAGCTCTTAATGTATAAAGATTTGAAAGCTACTGTTAATGTGATTTTATACCTTTTTGTTTGTTTCGCGAAACATTTATTATTGCCAAAAAAAAAGCATCCGCTCCACTCGCAAAAGGGCTGGGTTCCGGTAGCGTGGACTCTTGGCATGTTAGGCGCTGAGCAGGGTTCAGTCTAGGATTAATGTTTTAAGGCAACCGTTAATGTAATTCATTGTTTTGGCGATTTGTTAAAAAAAAAGAAACTTTTGATTTCTTTTTATCCAAGTAAAATTTACGACATTTTCTTCTTTTTTTCGGATGATGATTTTTGAATGTTCCACGGGATGTTTTTTTTTCGTTAGACGGATGGATGGATTATGATACTATGGTTGCTGGGCAAGTTTGGTGATAAACAATAGAACTGCGGAATTATTTTTACATTTGAAAGATATTATTTAATGTCCTTTTTTGTTTTTTTGGCGAAATATTTTAAATTGCAGTAAAAACCGCTTCACTCGCTAAATAGAGTTTTAAAGCAACTGTAAATCTAATTTAATGGATCATTTCACATCAGAAGGGGAGGGGGCGTGAAATTCTTTTATTCAACGGACTTCCATTAAATTTTTAGCACGGGCATCGCTGTGCGGGTACTGCTAGTTGAGACCTAAAACTAGTGTTAAAATAGTTGTTTGGTTTCGTAAATAGCAAGTCTTTCATTCTAGTGATGACTAATTGTATAATAAGTTTAATGTGTACTTATGTCGACTTTTGTGCACAACATGCATAAAGAAAACATGAATTAATTTCATGTTCTGTTTGTAAATCAGAGCTGGCCATGATAGTTTTTTGGCAGTCCTTAAGAATTTTTCTCTGTAATTCTTTGCAAAGCATTAACGCATCCATGATCACTTGCGTCATTTCCATGATAGAATCTTCCTTTACTAACAAATCAGAAAGATTATTTCTATTTTATTCTAGGAATGGCTCAAAATTTTCAATAGGAATGTTTTTGGTTGTGTGTCACCGACGTCGGTATCCTCGTTTGTTTTGTCCTCCTTTGTCACTGCTAAAAGCTCTTCTTTCAGTGAGTTCTAAACTATGTGAGTTTAATAACTGTACTTCTGGAAAGAGCTCCTTAACCAATCGCATAAAATGTCTCCAGTGGCTCAAGCTCGATTATTAGCACGTCAAAATGCAGTTGATTACACGTAATCTGCAATCTTTACGAGTTTGGATTTTGAAAGAGGAGAAAATTTTATCCTTTCGCACTGCCACATCCGCGTAAAAGAAAATAAAGGTGTCAACTCTTAAACCATGTAAAGTTAACCCGCGTAAAACGAGGGTCTACTGTATTTAAATGTAAAACAAACACATATAAGTATTAAGTAATACTTTGATTCCTTGAGCGTGTGTGTGTACATTTTTCTGACCGACACTGTATGTTTCTTTTAAAAAATATTTTTTTCATAATGAAAGAGCCTCTTTTGTTTATTATCTTTATGAATGACATCAATGATAATATTTCTGGAAGTATGAATTGTTTTGCTGATAATGTAAAAGTTATGAGGATTGTTGAAAATGAAGAACGAGTAAAACAGCTTCAAGAGGATTTAGATCATATTACTAAGTGGGCAAATAAATGGGGTATGGTGTGTCACCAACGTCGGTATCCTCGTTGGTTTTGGCCTCATTTGTCACTCCTAAGAGCTCTTCTTTCAGTGAGTTCTAAACTATGTGAGTGATAATATCTATATGAGTGTGTTGGCAGTTAACGTAGGGAAATGTCAAGTGCTACACTTAGGTCATGGAAATCAGTGTATGAGTTATCGTTTACAGGGTTCAGTGATTAGTCCGGCAGAAAATGTTATGAATCTAGGTATCTTAATAAATCAGGACTTCAAGTTTAGTGAACACAGTGCAGTATTGAAAGTAACAAAGCCAACATAATGCTTGGGTTTATCACTAGATCTATTTCAAACAAATCTAAGAAGGTTCTTCTGCTTTTATATAGGAGTTCAGTAAGACCCCATTTGGAGTATGCTGTGTAGTTTTGGTTGCCTTACCTGAGGAAAGATATTTGTGTATTGGAAAGGGTTCAAAGAAGGGTAACTAGACTAGTAAGGGGACTTTCAGATTTAGATTATGATACCAGACTTAATAGGCTTAATATGTATAGCATGGAGCAAAGGAGGGTCAGAGGGGACATGATCCAGTTGTTTAAATTTATCAAAACGAAAGATGTTAATGGATTAAATTTTTGCACAGAAAGCAGAACGAGGGGTTAATATTTTAAGCTATTTAAATCTCAGGCTAACTTGGAAATCAGGAAAAACTACTACTTTAGTAGGGTCGTGGGCACTTGGAACAACTTACCGGAAATGGCAGTCAAGAGCAAGGGGGTGGATAGCTTTAAGAGGACCATTGATCTTCATTGAGGATTAATTAATTGACTAGGACCAGCCTAGCTGGGCCCAGAGCCTGTTGCTGGTCGTCACATTTGTAATTGTATTATTTGATTATCCAAGTTGGTTTATTTATTATATTAGTTATTTTAATATCTAAGTCTTGAGTAATTTTAATTAACTGTATATTATATTTGTTTAGGTTTTATTCAAATATTAACAATCGTTCGGCTCACATGAGACTGCTTTCATCAGAAGAAATTAAGAGCTATCTTTTGAGGTAAGTTACTGAAGTTATAATCTGTTTTAGAATGTTACTTGACTGGTAGTTTAACCAAAATATGCAAAGTACCATGGACTAAATCCAGGTCCCCCCCCTAAAGCCAAGGGCACAGCTTCCTCAATATTGTGAAGAACCCCCTCCCCCTCAGGTGGGAACCCATGTTAAATCAATGTGTACATACCATTTAAGTGGATTCATTAAAAATTGGAAATAGACAATTGCAGTTTTTATTAAAAATTAATTTTTCCATGAATTACTTACTATCCTCACTTGACCAAAGTTGATGTTGCTCTGATTTTTCAGATAGCCATGTCAACAAGGATAAAGTGTCAATATTTATGAAGAGAACAAATTTTTGTTGCCATGGTTACAAGTTGTTAGCTTTCATTCAAAGCTTAACTCAAGCAGATTTAAATTTTAAAAAAGGGAGCGGGAAAGATGTTGTAAAATTCCGTTTTTCAGAAGAAAAAAAAACAACTATATAGATGAACTTAAACTTTATAAACAGCAAAACTTCATCTAAAGACAACATTTCCAGATTACTAATTCCCAAAAAAGGAATAAAAACACGTGACTTTATACGCTGTAAATAATATTTATGGTAAGTGTACTGGTGGATATCAGCCATAGAATCTTTATTACTGCATCCTAAACATCATTTCTTTTTTTAATGCCTTATATTACCTATTCTAGAACATAACCAGTTATAATATGACAAGGCCAATTCCTCATCCATTTCCATTCTATTCCATTTGTAGAAACAAGAAACCCATGAGGTAGGGTCCTGCTGCAATTTGTGATTGTGAAAACTATAAATTTAAATTCTCAAGAGGTCGAAATTCAAATAAATGTTAGATGAATGTTAGTTTTTCTTTTTCTTTGAAAAAGGGACTCTTTGCAGCTGTTGTACCAGCTCTGTACTGAAAAGGTTATGCTCAGTGGTGCCCCGAACTAAGTTTTCAGAGGCGGAAAATTCTTCTCAGTTTGCTGAATGACAGTCCCTTTTTATTTGAATGTTGAAATACGAGTATGGGTGAATATAGTAGAATACCTTTATTATAATTCCTTATGTATAGGATATTATGTATGAATACCTTATGTATTCTACTGTATTCATCCGTACTTGTATTTCACCATTCGTAAAAAAAAGGGTTCTGTCATTCAGCAAACTGAGAATTTTCCTCCTCTGAAAACTGTTAGTTCGGGGAACCACTGAGCATAACCTTTTCAGTACAGAGCTGGTACAACAGCTGCAAAGAGTCCCTTTTTCAAAGAAAAAGAAAAACTAAAATTCATCTAACATTTATTTGAATTTCGACCTCTTGAGAATTTAAATTTATAGTTTTCACAATCACAAATTGCAGTAGGACCCTACCTCATGGGTTTCTTGTTTCTACAAATGGAATAGAATGGAAATGGAGGAGGAATTTGTGCCTCGTCATATTATAACTGGTGATGTTCTAGAATAGGTAATACAAGGCATAAAAAAAAGGAATGATGTTTAGGATGCAGTAATAAAGATTCTATGGCTGATATTCACCAGTACACTTACCATAAAGATTATTTGCAGCGTATAAAGTCATGTGTTTTTATTCCTTTTTTGAGATAGGTATTTACACGTTGATTTTGCAGGGGTGCCCACCTGGGTGAGGGGGGTTCTTCACAATATTGAGGGGGCTGTGGTCTTGCCTTGAGAGGTCGGCACCCCTGGATTTAGTCCATGGTAATTTGCAAAATTTGGTTAAACTACCAGTCAAGAACATTAGCCGTTTTAATTTGTGCTACTGACATGACACTTTATTTGGTAGAAACAGAAAAGTAAAGATTGGAAAATTCTTACCTGTAATTATATGCAACTGAGGTGAAAACTTTCAATTGAAACTTAAACATCACATGCAAGGCTTCATCCCGCGCAATCTCATTACAGGGGAATGTTGGATTAAGTCTCATTCAGAACGAATTTTGCGGCAGAAGTTCAGAAGTGTGTTGAAGAATACTTCTACTGCTCCGAGTTAACCTTATGAAAACCCGGGAAAAGTTATTATTTAAATGAATCTGTAAACATTCATGCTTTAGTCTCATTACATGTTTCAAAAAGATTTTGAGCTCGTTTAGTTTTTCTGTGAAATTCAGCTACTTGACTCGCCAAAATTTCTGTTCAAAAAGTATCTAGCAAGACGTCTTTTGACTGCTATTATTGTATGAAATCATTCACTTCGATGCCTGCTCTGTGGATTAATTTGAGAGTTCACACTGTAGGTGAATCACATTTTTGTCATATATATTCAGATTATTTGTAAAAACAGTAGAATACCTTTATAACGCCGACCTATAAAACACAATTCTCTATAAACCGCACAACTTTTCAGAGAAGTAAACAATAGGTTTTTAAGTTTAAAAAATCCCTTTGTTTTGCCTTGGTAACATAAAAATTGTTAGGAAAATTAAATTTTGAAACAGTTTTTCATCTTTCCAGCTTAATTCAAAACTTTTAAATGAAAATTAATATTAACAGTAAAGAGAAAATCAGATGGCTCTTGAAAATGCAGCTGTTATGCAAACTATGAAGCTAGCAAAAATGCAGAATAATTCACTTTCTTTTAATTGTAAAGCATATTTATTTGTGAATGTTTAGTTGTGTAATTAGTGTTTTAATACTCATTGCAGATAGAACTCATTCTGAAGTGCTAATATATATATATTCTGAATATTAGTTTCAAAATTTGTGAAATGACCTATATAACGCCAAAACCTGTGTAACGCAAAAGCTCTGGTCCCAAGGTGCGCGTTATAATGGTCTTCTACTGTAGTGCGAATAAATTTCGTTTGTACCAAAAATTAAAAAAACCACATTTTTTAAAACTCTTTTTGCCTTCTTTATGCCGTATGCGTTTATAAAATAAATGTTCGTGCATTTCCCTTTTTACAATCTAGAATGAGCTTTCTCTGTCATTTTTTTTTTTTTTTCATTTTTCTAACGTTAGTAGATGATTTCGTGTTCATAACAACTCAATCACTTAAGTTTATATGGCACACAAAAAATAATTTTACGAATGATAAAAGCTTACAATATTTTTCCTTATTAAAATTTTGTCTAATTGATAAAGTGCCAGGCTTAAATCATTCTAGATGTGTTCCTTTCATGTGAGTAGGTTACATGTGACCCCTCTGGCACAAATATCAATCTTCTTTACCTCAGATCCCGGATTGACTTGTGATTACTTAACTATTCAGACTGATATGTCTCTTTCTTTATTTTTCAGCTCCAAATATCGTCTGGCTCTCAAAGACAGAAGAGAACAAGTAGTATTCAATGCATTGTGGATGCAGCAAGGACGCAAAGACTAAGAGGTAGAAGAATCCTGGATAAAATCTGGATGCAGTGACACTGTGGAAGCAAAAATGTCTCAAGTGGAGGCATGTCACGAAGAAAAGCGTTTTTATTGTTCCATTTGCAAAAAGTCGTACGTCCGGCGGACTGCCTTTGTGTGCCATATGAGAAACCACACGGGAGAATGCCCTTTTTCGTGTAAATATTGCAACAAAACATTCATCTGGAAATTTTCTTGGCAACGTCACGTAAAAGCACACACGAAGAGAAACCTTTTCTTATGCACATACTGCAAAACATCGTTTGTCACCGACAGCGCCCTCACGATGCACTTGAAGATCCACACGGGACAGTCTCCGTTTCTCTGTGAATATTGCATGAAAACCTTCCAATCAAAAGTCTCTCTGGATCACCACTTGAATATCCATACCGGGGAGAAGCCCTACATGTGTAAAATCTGCTGCAGGAGGTTTGCCGAGGCATACGCCTTGAAATCCCACATGAACGTTCATACAGGCGACAAACCTTTCCAGTGCTCTTGTTGCAAGAAAGCGTTTGTGGCCAAGAAATCCCTTAGGCGCCATCTGTTGACTCATACTGGTGAGAAGAGTTTCTGTTGCGAGCAGTGCGGGAGGGCTTTTGCTGATAAACCGACACTGAAGTGTCATTTGAGGACTCATACTGGGGAGAAGCCATTTGCGTGCAATCTTTGCCCAAAGGCTTATTCCCACAGGAACCGCTTGAAATCTCATCTACGAAGCCACACCGGGGAAAAGCCTTATGCCTGTGATTACTGCGACAAGAAATTCCGCGAGCGCGATCTCCTCAAAGAACACTTGCACCACCACGGCAGGGAGAAACTCGTCTCTTGCCAACACTGTGAAAAGTCGTTTTCCAAAAACAAGAGCTTGGAGTACCATTTGAGGCTACACACCAAGGAAAATCTTTTTACATGCGAATACTGTCAAAAGCATTACAATCGAAAACAAACATTGACGAGCCATATTAAAACTCACCACGGAGAGTTGCAAATGCATGAGACAATGCACGCTAAAGGACGAGCTCTTTCAACTGATCTGACAAGCCCTTTAGTTGGGGAAGCTCGTGAATCTGATGTAAAAACTGACATAGAAGAAAGTTTAGTTTCTAATGATCTACTTTAACGGGTTATCAGCGACTCCAACGCAACTAGCGGGGTTACTTACATTATGTTCTTGGTCCAATAAAACCATAGACTGTTAAGATACAGACTGAACTTCTGCATTTCTGGATCATTTGGTTGTTTTCCCTCTCAGTTTGGCATGTGACCCAGAAGTGCTAGATTGCTCAACAAAGATCTTTCAACTGCAACCTGTGCCACCTTCTGTAGCAGAAAATAGCTGCCAAATCGTTTGTCTCCTTGCTCCAGTAGCTTGTAGTATGGAGATTGGTTCTTCAGGTCTTGCTCGGGCAACTTATTTGTGGCACTGACTATGCGCAATTGAAGTGTTTTTCTGTTCAGTTCTTTAAGGTCTACAAAGGAAGCCAACATAGAACTACAAGTCTTTCCAGGGTTGGCCGGATTGGACCCAACTGGGTTGGACCCAATGGGTTTTTTTTGAAAAAACCCATTTAAAAAACCATTATTTAGCCCATTTTTGGGTTTTTTTAAATTTTCTGAGAAGTTTTTAAAAAATTAATTAATTTAAATACTTTTACAATTTAAGCTTCTTTTTTATTTGTTCTTCACCACAGAGAATGGACATAAAAAGTGAATTTTTAACTTGAATAGTATTTCTTAACTGTTAACGGCATTAAAAAAATACTGCAAAGAATTTAAATAAATATATTTTACTTTTTTCTTTAACGTCAATAAATAACTCAAATTATCTTGACTAAGTCCTGTCACGTCTGATTTTCTCATATTTGTATATTGTAGAGAGGAAATTACTCTAGCTAAAAGGCTTTCATTTGAATTATTTTCTGCAAACCAACACGTCACAAATCTTGAATAAACACAAGGTATATTTTTTAGAAATTAGCAGGTTTTACAAATGGTCGGACAGAAAACAGAATAGGATTTACATTATTTTCATTATCTTACAAAAAGGTTTAATATTTCTTACTCTGTACACAGAAATAGAAAAACAAGCAACATAAAATTCAAAGAAATGTCTTGATTGAGCTGGAATTCAGTAAAAAGGGATTTAAACTACTTGAGGTTAGTAGTTTTGCATAACAAAATGAAATACAATAAAGTAAAATGAAAAAAAAAAATGTAGTAATTAAAAACGAACAATAGATTTTATCACTCATGGAAACTAAAAAATCTTAAACTTCACCATTCTTAGGTTTCGTTGTCTTTCCTACTTTTCTTCAGAAAACGCTGAATTTTCCAGCTTTTTTTTTATCCCAAGACAATTTTTGTGCTTTGTCCATATACTTACGCTACAATCAGGGGCGGCATTTCACCATTTCATTTGGGGGGTTGAGTTCCTTAAATGTGTATAACTCCAAAGCGAAACCAAACACACATTAGCTAACAAGAATTTGTCATAAAATCGGTTTAGTATGAATAAAATTAGTGTTTAGATTCAATTAAAATTTTGGTTCATTGACTAAAAAGTTATCAAACAAAACATCTCGCTACTAAAGGTTTTATACCTTTTGGAAAAGTTATAATATGCATGACTTGTGGAATTCGGAAGAGCAGGGAATCGTGTTACTAATCTATCAGTGCCCAATGTCGTGCTGTTTTGCCAGTTTAGCTAAATGGAAAAGGTATTTTTTCCCTTTGTGCTTCGAAAATATTTCTCTAACTTCCTGAGACATAAAAAAAAAATAGTTCTCTACTAGCTGAACTGATTGTAATAGTTAAAAAATAATTGAAGTAACACGAAGCTACTTCAAAAACCGTGAGGGGCTTAAAATTTTCATCATTGAATAATCTAGTCATGTCGGCGCTCTCTGCTTCAATGAGATATCATCTGCCTCTAGCTCTGTTATTCAAGTTTCCAGACTTATGAGTCCATAACAAGGACGAAACTGCAGTCTCTGGATGTGAAAACCATTCTATCGGTATACTGCTTGCAATTTTTCTTGCCTCATGCTAAAAATTTTACTCACAGTTGAAACATTTTATTTTTCGTTTTCAAAATCTAATCCAAATAACCATAATCCCAGCCAACCATACAGAAAAATAATTATCATCAAATCCTGTGTTAATTTCATTTGAAACTGAATCTATTACTTCATACAAAATATTCAAAAATCATTTTTTGTGCCTCTTTAAAATTGGCTCAGAGGAAGAATTTTTTTGAAAATTTTCACGATTGATTGAAATATACATCTATGAAAAATCTTTTTTCAGTTTCAATTGTAGATTGAACTGTGGTAGTATGGTGCACAAATCAATTGTAGATTGAACTGTGGTTTGAATAGTCGAGTAGCGGATTGAAGATATAAGATTTTAATATTTTAAAGCATTTTTCAAAACCTTTTCCCAATACAAACAAATTATATAAAAATTCAAACGAAGTCATACATGCTAAAGGGCATGAGCTTTTTCACCATTGAAAGAAGTGTTTTGCAATAATTCTTCCAGTCGTCAAATCACTGCTTTGAAGTTACAGAGAAATGTTTTTATCCTTTTAACTCTTGAAGATTATCTTGTGTCACACACTCCGCGATTGCATAATTATAGAGCCCCATAAAAGGTATTTGGTTGATATGACTTTTTTTATTCAATAATCACATGCATTTTTAAGAAGTTTCTATGAAAGCATTATAATTTATTGAGCAGCTAAAACGTGTTTCTAGCAGAAAAAAGCGATTAACACTCACTACATAAATATACACTTAAATAATGAGCGTAAAAGTGAATGTAAAATATCCAGGAATTTTCTTGTGTAAACCATGCTGCTACACCACTTTTCACGAGCCTCTCATATTGGTGGACCTACCATTGTTACACTGGGCACACAAGTGTGAAATATTACGCCTTTATGAGGCAATGTCTTCTTTAGTTAAAATTAACCATGGTTCTCTATCAGTTTTCTATGTTCTGAAAAAGCCGAAAATACTTCATGAATTTCTATGTCATCATCCAAATAACAAAAAACATTTTTTCTAGTCGGAGAATGTGTCGAGTTTCATCAAATAGTTGCTGAGAATCAGCGAGATTTCCTTTAATGAACATTGATTTCCGACTTAGATAAATAGAATTCACCCATTTTCTATCATTCTGCTCAAAAAATTTGGGGGTGCGACCGCCCCTTCTTGACCCCCCTATTTGCCGCCCCTGGCTACAATATGCTACAAGTACCTGCATTTTACCTAAAAAAAGACAAAAAACCCACATTTCTTTTAAAAAACCCAGCTTTAGTTGGGTTTTTTTTGGGTTTTATTTAAAAAAACCCTGGGTCCATGGGCTTTTTTAAAAAAACCCGGGTTTTTGCCAACCCTGATTCTTTCTGCTACAGATTGTGTTTTTTTTTCTGTCTCTGTAGTAGCAATGAACCGTCAATGACTATTTAACGAAAAATCAAGCTGGGTCTGGGGGAGGGGGGGGGGGACAAAATGTTTAGGAACACCACAACTCATTTGAAGTTATTTGCACCAACAATTTATGAAGAGGATATGTCAAAGATTGGTCCACAGATGTGACAAGTGTCTAAATCATCAAGATGATTATGTTGGGAAGTCCTTTGTTGTACATTTACTTTCGGTAATAAAATTTTTTTTTTTTATATTCAACCAACTTCCTTTTACATTTCATTGCAGGTTTTTTTTAAAAAAAACCACCCTTGTATTTTGAAAGAAATATTTAAAATCGTACTTCATTATTATTGTTCGAAGTGGGTTTTAAAATAGAAAAACGTTACAAGTTATCATCCATACCTGAATACAAACTTATTTTCATCGTAATATTTTATATTAAACTAGCCGCCTGCTGCGACGAGCTGGTTGGCCTTTTTTACGCCAAGGTTGCCGCCTTCGGCGGCTGCTGAAATAAGTTTGGTGGCGGTATCAAGCTATATCTATCTGTACCAATATTAATTTAAATAAGATAAATAATTAATGGACTAATTTTCTAAAGGAGGGGGGGGGGAGGTAAAGAGCGTGCTATCAATGCAAATTTTGCCGGAAAATAACAAAAAGCACCTCCACTTTTTTGTAAAAGCATTTTTTCAAAGTCCTGGGGAGGGGGGGCTATTGAGCCCCGTTGAAATTCCTTAGACAGACCTGTCTATTTCTTACGGTTAATCTGCTATATCAACCTCTAAATTTACCTATCTGTCTATCTATCTATATGATCTATGCATATCTATCTCTGATGGTAATTAACAATCTTTTCCTATTTATATAGTGTATTAATTCGAAAAAAACATTTTTTGTGCACTCGATATCTATCTACCTAATGTAACTGCCAATCCCTAACTTTAAAAATTAGTTATTCATACCTTTTAGATACGTTTTTGGAATGTGTTCGCAGTAAGTTATTTCCTTCATGTTTTATTGTTCTAACTTACATTTAATATGTATTAATTATCGTAATCAGTTATTCAGTAAGTGAGAATTATAATTTTAGTTATGATAATGTTCTCTAAATGGATATTTTGATGTGATTTAACTTATTAAGTAGATCGTTTTAAGTCTTAATTAAATAGTAAGTATTTTTAATCGCTTTTTCTCAGATTATATCAGACTAATGTCGTGTTCTATCCAACTTTTACTGTTGTTAAATTTCGGTAAAAATTTGTTTCATTTTAATGTTCCTTAGGAAATTAAATATGTTGATAGAAAGTGTAACACCATATACGTCATTAAACTTTTCGTTCACATACATCATGATATTTTATTTCTTTTCCTACAGAAAAAAATGAGTTCAATATTATTGCAATGGGAACGTAAAGAGCAGTATCGGCAAATTTTTATTTAAAAATGTTTTTCGCATTTTGGTCATGGGTTGTACTTCAGCTTTCTTGTACAAGCTTGCTTACTTGCTTTCCACTGAAAGAACAAAAAAGTCAAATTCCATCATTTCGCTATTGTTAGTATCGAATCCAAAACACGTTTCTTTTTATGTCTCAAATATTCATCTCTGTAGATACTGCGCTTTTTCTTCCCACGTTTAAGTTAACATCTTGAAAAATTTACCTCTCATTTGTCTTTTCTGCAAACTTTATTTCAAAGTAAGAAAAATAATATAGTTCTATAAAAAAATATAGGCTTAATTATTTGTTTCTTTCTATATTTTGCAATATTTTAAAGAGGAAAAAAAAAATTTAATGCTTTTTTTTTCCTTTATGGTTGCAATCAGAGAAAGAAAATGGTTAATAAATAGTTGTAACTACCTAGGTGATACTTTGAGCAATCCGAAGCTCCACCCCTTGTCTTTGGGTCAACTCTCATTTGATGATTTCTTTTGTATACATTGAATCGTAGGTGCCAAATTTGGCAGTTTTTGAAAAAATACGCCAATGCGACCCGGTTACCGTAATTCTACCGAAAATTTTTTCGCGAATACAATTATTATTTAACCCTTTGAAGAGCGCGTCATTAAATTTTTAGAAATCTTATGAAAAAACACTATGAGTAGATTTATTTGATCATCTATAGACACAGAATTGTCAGTCAAAAAAAATTTTTTTTTTGTGAATTTCTTTCGCAAGGGGTGGTGTCCCCATTTGTTCACACCCCCCACCTAGAGCCGGAAAAAATGTGTTTATGCATGCACAATTGATTTTGAATCTTTTAGAACTATAACATTAAATATCTCAAGGAAATTGAAAAAAAAAAAATGGTTGTCTATTTTAGCCGCTAATTAAAATTTTTTAAAAATTTTATTATTATTATTTTCCATTCTTTGAGCTCATAACTGGGAATGATTTGAAGAAAAAAAAGAGCCTACAGAAAAGATACTGTTGTAGAAATGCATCTACTTTTGTTCATTAAATTTAAGAAAAAAGGACTCAAGTGATATTGATTAAAAAACTCGGAAACAAAAGGGAGAAAAAAATTAATAAATAGGTGGTTTCGCGGCGCGACCACCGCCCTTCAAAGGGGAGCAACAAAAACATATCCGCTTTGAATTCATTTCATTTTGATTTGGTCATATTTATCACTGGCGTGTGCAAATGTTAAGTGTACGAGACATGGCATTTCGATTTTTATTAATGAGTTTTTTCTATTTCTTGAAACCAAAAAGTTGAGATACTCAGAATTTCCACTATTTTTCGGTTCAAAAACTAATTTCTTGTGTTCTCGTTAGCTAAAAAAAATAAAAAATTGAATTTTGACCTCTTGAATTCAAATTATGTTTTTTGCAATCACTAGTGTTTGTGTGTGTATGTAGGCGTGTGTGTTTATGTTTGTGTGTAGGGGGGTATGTGTATATGTGTGTAGGCATGTATGTTTGTGTCTGTGTGCAGGTATGAGTGTGTGGGTAGTTGTGTGTATGAGTGTTTGTGTGTGGTGGGGAATGTGTATGTGTGCAGGCATAAGTGTGCAGGTAGTTGTGTGTAGGTGCCTTTATGTATGCGTGTTTGTGTGTGTTTTTGTGTATGTGTGTAGGTGTATGTATGTGTTTGTGTGTGTGTGTGTGTGTGTATGTATGCGTGTAAGTGTAGGATTTTGACGCAACTTCGTTTTCGCTATGGGAGCCAGCATCGTGAGGCGGCCGGTCTACGGCGATGTTGCAGAGGGTGCTGGCGGGAAAATAAAATGATAGCACATTAAAAACTGTCAAATGAAAGCAATAAGCAATCGTGATTGCTCAAAAAAAAAAGAATTATACCAAAAAAAAAAAAAAAACATCGAAATAGAGAAAATAAAAAATATATTTACAGGGTATGATTCAAAAGTTTCAAGACTGTCTCAGAACTAGAAATTTATTGGACATTTAAGTACAGCGTACTAAAATTCTTCAAAATATAGTCCTTCAGCATCAACACTACGCGTCTTCCATTCTTCGTAGCCCTTCTGGAAGTCCTCGGGTAGGCATGCTGTCAAGGGCTCTCGTCGAAGCCTGCTGGACTGGTTTTCTCCGTCGATGGAGTCAAAACGCTTCTTTTTTAGACTTGTCTTGGTACAAGGGAGGAGGAAAAAGTCACTTGGAGCCAAGTCGGGGCGGTAGGAAGGCTGCGGCAGTGTTGCCACGTTTGTGATTAAAACATCGTTGGCGCGCTACGTGTGAGCGGGTGCGTTGTCGTGGTGGAAAATCCAATTGCCCTTTATCGCCGGGCGGACTCGATCTCTCAAGCGGCGCGAGTGCTCTAAGTGCTTCTCCATTTTCGTATCTTTCACTTTTCGACCGTGGTCAATGACATGCAGCAAGCGATGCGCACTCTCCAGTGTCCCGAAGCCAACTACCGTAGTATTCGTTCGTTCACCGACACCCCCCACTACTTCCCCAGCGCATCCGCGCGCACTCCCCTTCTCGGAAAAAAAAAGTCTTGAAACTTCTGAATCATACCTTGTATACAAATACAAATACAAAAGTGTCGACCAGCAACAGGCTCTGGGCCCAGCTAGACTGGTCCTAGTCAATTCACAATCCCCAGTGAAGATCAATGGCCCTCTTAAAACTTCCCTTGCTCATTACCACCTCTTCCGGTAAACTGTTCCAAGGTTCCACTACCCTGCTAAAATAATAATTTTTCCTAACATCCATGTTAGCCTGAGATTTAAATAGCTTAAAACAATGACCCCTTGTCCTGTTTTCAGTGCTAAACTTCAGCCCCGTAACATCTTTCATTTTAATAAATTTAAACAACTGAATCATGTCCCCTCGGTCTCTTCTTTGCTCAAGACTGTACATTTTTAGCCTTCTAAGCCTGGAATCATAGTCTAAGTGAGAAAGTCCATTTATTAGCCTTGTAGCTCGCCTTTGAACCCTTTCCAATACATTAATGTCATTCTTAAGATAAGGAGACCAAAACTGAACAGCATACTCCAAATGAGGTCTTACCAAACTTCTATATAAGGGCAGAAGAACTTCTTTAGATTTGTTTGAAATAGATCTATTGATAAACCCAAGCATCTTATTGGCCTTTTTACTAGCAATGCTGCACTGTTGGCTAAACTTTAAATCCTGACTTATTAAGACCCTCAGATCAGTAACTTTGTCTGCCTGGCTAATGACTGAACCTTGCAAATAATAACTTGTACACTTATTTCCATGCCCTAAATGTAGCACTTGACATTTCCCAACATTAACAGCCATACCCCATTTATCAGCCCACTCCGTAATATGATCTAGATCTTCTTGCAGCTGTTTTGCTTGTTCTTCATTTTCTACATCCCCCATAACTTTGACATCATCAGCAAAACAATTCATGTTCCCAGAAATATTTTTGTGAATATCGTTCATAAAAACAAGGAACAAAACAGGCCCTAACACTGATCCTTGAGGAACCCCGCTTAAAACCTCACTCCAATTAGAATAATTTCCCCTTACAACTACCCTTTGTTTCCTTCCGGTCAGCCAGTTTTTTACCCAAATGAAAGTTTTCCCTCCTATTCCTAAATCAGCTAATTTGCTAAGTAGAGCAACATGCGGTACCTTATCGAAAGCTTTTTGAAAATCAATGTAAACAACATCTACAGGCTTCTTATTGTCCAAAGCCATGGTAACTTTGTCATAGAAATGTAATAAATTAGTTGCACAAGATTTTTACCTTTCCTGAAACCGTACTGAAAACTAGTTAATAGATTATTAGTATATTATATTTATTTTAAATGCATGTTCTCCACCATCAAGAGCTTTTTCCAACTAAGTTTGTTTGAAGCAATTCCGCCTTTAAGTTTGGGATGTATACTGGACTGAAGTTTCCCCGTAGGTGCAAATATTAAAATTTTTCGAAATGTTCAAAATTGAACGAAAAATTGTTAAAATAAAGAAGTAAAATGTGGGAATAAGGTGTCTTCGCCGAAATCTTTGGGACAAGAAAAAAAAAGTTTGTACGGATCAAACTATTTTCTCAAAAGTTATGGGAGGGTGGGAAGGGGTACACAGACACAGATTTTCCCCAATTTCAAAACCCTTTTCTCTCATGCGTATTACCTTTCATTACTTGTTAATTTCCCCTCCCAGCCCACATCGCACTGCATCCGAGCAAATCTTTTGGAAGATGGTTAAAAAATAAAAAACTATACCCAGTGCCAGAGCTTGGGGGGGGGGGGGGCAAACCCAAAGGGGTCGTTGCAAAACTGGAAAAATTGTCTTTTCGGTCATGTAATTTCAGAGGTGAACCCATATAACCTAACCTGGCAGTATCGTAATGCTGTGAAGTACCTTTCTTTTGATTTACCCCCCTTTTCTTTTCGTTTGGTTAGTGCTCACGCTAAAAAAATGATATAACTGCAGAATTCTTTCCGATCAAAACTAAAGCATAAAAGATTAAAGCACCAGCCGGGAAGGGGGGGGGGAGGCGTTGCAGTTTAGTTTTGTAGCAGAGCTTCGCTTATTTTCCTAAATTGGGGAGCATAACGTACAAGGGTGCATTGGCGTCGTCAGATGAAATTTATTGGGGGGGGGGGGAACAACTTTTCTCCACTGGAGATTTTTCGAAATTATTGTTCTATAAACGCAGCTTCAGACAATTTTTGGTGATGCTAGAGAGAAGAGATTCGAGGGCCCTCTCCGGAATTTTTTCAAAATCGAAGTTTTAAAAATACGATTCTAGGCCATCACGTTTGGGAACAAACAATTTTTTGAAATTGAAGCTCCAAAAAAAGTTGAGTTTGTATATAGATGACTGTCGATGGTGTATGGAAATGGAATTTAAAGACTTCATTCCCAATTCCCCCCCCCCCCCCAAATCGAGGTCTAAACACGAAGTTTTAGTCCCTTTTTGGTGCTATTAGTGGGTGGGAGGGAAGGATCAGGGGATCTCTGGAACATTTTCATAGTTGAAGCCCTGAAAACGAAAGTTAAGACGATCTTTGATTATGGGGAGTAGGTGTTCCTCCTGGATTACGGTGAGGGCGCTTTCCTGGAAGTTTTTCCGACTTTGAAATTCTAAAACACAATTGTAGGCTATCGTTGCTGACGTTAGGGGAAGGAATGGGATTTGGATAATCTCCCTTGCTTCCAAAATCTAAGATTCAGATACACAATTTTTAGGCTACCTCCGATGAAGTAAGCTGGAGAGATAAGGCTTGAGGAGAGTCTTTTTCTTTTTGTAAAACCATTTGACAGCTTTGGATTTCTATGCAGAAATTTTCAATTTCCAGCCGGATAGTTTATTTGTTTCAAATACGTCTGCGGCTTCAGTAAAAACACTTTTAATGTATTATTGGACTATTGCAATACTTTGCACTGATAATTTAGGTCTATTTTTTCAATTTATTTTAAATACTAGCTGCGTTACTCGGTCTTGCATGATATACCTCGCACAGGCCCGTGTCCAGGATTTCATTAAGGGAGGGGTTGAAACCTTTTCCCTTTGTAACTTACGTTGTCAAAGGAAAACTAACTACGCGTGTTGAATAGTTCATTTTAGTTCGATAACTAGGGGTTTTTTTTAAATACGTTTTGAGTTTTTTTTTTTTTTTTTAATGAAATCTTATTTGTACAGTTGAACATTTTGTAAAAGCACACATATTTCTTTTATGCCACCTCATTTTCCTTCTTTTTTTTCTTTTGTTTTTCCATCAAATAACATTGAACAGAAATTGAATGAAAATAAAAATGTTATTAAAAAAAAAAATGCTGTTTCGCATAGAAACATTTTTCTACCGTGTGAAACGACTAATTCATCCAACACTAAAGGCGTACCATAAAAAAACAGTAAGCAAAGTAACCATTTTCCCTGCCCCTAAGTTTTTTTTTTGGGGGGGGAGGGGGCTACGTCATTGTCTAATATTCTTTTAAATAATTTCCCCCTGCATTCTTACAGCATTCCCGGACTCTCCAACCATTCCATTTTTTCTAGCACTTAGATGCGAAGGTGCTTGGGAATCCTACAATTGAGGAAAATATTAATTGTTAAAGTTGGGAAACATTAAAGAGGGTGAATACTGTATCAAAGTTTAACTCTAAAATTAATTAAAACTTAAAATACGTTTTGGAAAATCGTTTAATGATTCATTGATTTTTTTTTCAATGGGAGGGGTTTAACCCCTAAAACCCTCCCTATGGACACGGCTCTGACCTCGCAAATAAAAGTTATGTCAACTGACGCATGTTCAACAATCTGGCTTGAACCAAAAAAATCTAAAATTTCCCGACAGATTGCGAAAAAATAACCAAAAAGGAAAATTTTTAAATCCCCCGAGTACAGGAAAAACCTCAAAACAAAAGCCAGAATTTTATTTTTTCAAATGCGAGAAAAAAGGCAACAGATCTTTCTTTTCAATGGTTTTCTTCATGCTACAAATTTAAATAAAAGCATTGTTCAACAATTTATTTCTAATTGAAGGCTTTCTTACAGTTAAGGGTGCTCTTCACTGAGAGTCTGAAAGCTTCGGATCCAATGCTAACCTACGGGGAAAGTTAAAGGTTATTTTACAATATTCCTTTGAAGTTTTCGGGTCAATTTTTTTTCTGAGTATTTTTCAAGCCTATGTCTGTGTATATTAGTTTTTACTTTTTTGATACGTCCATTCTTCGATTTTTTAAAATTCGAGAAAAAATGAATTTCTTCGAAAACGAGGTACTGTTGGACCTTTCGCTCTGTAAAAAAGCTGCAAATCGTGCTATCGAAATTTTAAGAACGCCCCAACACGCAAAATATTTCCAGCTCTCTTTTGAGACTAAGTTTGAAATGATGCGACCATTTCTAAAAAAATATCGGAGTTCCAACCATCTGAAATATTTTCGAAAAAGCTCAATTTCTCTACTAAGCCACGCCCTTCACTGGTCCCTCCTTTCTTGAGGGGAAAAACCGGGTGAGGTGTATAATAAGATTTACGATCATTAGCGCAAACGACCGTTTCCATTTACTACTCCCCTCTTTTCCGGAGGCATTTTTCAATGAAGGAATGAATGAGTGCTTTTGAAAGTGAATCCACATGCTTGGAAACATCTTCACGATTTGATTTGTGTTTAGAAAGGATATAGTTTTTAAAGAGTGCTTCTGGAGATAATTCTTGTGAATTCTTGTGCTAAATGACCTCCTGAATCCAAATATGACCACCTTTTCCCATTCACACGTCCCGCTTTTTTGGAAATGTCGCCCGCAATTTTTTTCAGTTTTTGAGTTTCATAGCCATTATTTTTATTTGGAGGGGAAGTTATCGTTATATTATACATTAATACTTTTCTGAGGGGCTATAGAGGTGCTACGTTTGTACGCAAGAACATATGAAGGAAATTGGTTAACTCATGGGGGGTATTACCACTTATTATATTTTTAAAATCATCAAAATCCATCCTTTTTTCTAGGGGTTTTTTTTTACAATTTTTTCCCTTATTTTTTGGCATGAAACCAGAGTATAGGACTCACACCTATAAACCCTATATCCGAAAAAAAAAATTTCACGTTGTAAATTTAAAAAAAAAGGAAGTATCGCATTTTGCGTAAAGTTGCATCGCAGACCTTCAGTGAAGAACCTTTTCGTGTTATTCAAATTCATTCACGGATATAATTAAGATTAAAATTATCTTAAGTATGCTTATAATATAGCATTAATGAATATTTCTATTTCTGGGGATGCACTACCCCCATTACTTTTCACAACATCAAGAAGGCATAAACAATGGAGCTGGTGCATCCAAAGAAAGATAAATATGTATATTAATGCTACTTTATAAGCAAATTTAAGGATGCTTTTCACTGAGAGTCTGAAAGCCTACGGATCCAATGTTAACCTGCGGGGAAAGTTGGATGAAGATTTTACAAATTCCTTTGAAGTTTTCATGTAAATTTTTTTCCGAGTATTTTTCAAGCCTCTATCTGTGTCGTGTACTTTTTCCTTTTTTGAAATATCCATTCTTTGATTGTTTAAAATTCGAGAAAAAATGAATTTCGTTGAAAGAGGTGGTAGGTACTGTTTGATATTTTGCTCCATAAAAAATCTGGCAAAATATTTCCAGCACTCTTTTGAGACTTTGTTCGAAATAAAGCGACCATTTCTTTAAAAAAAAAAAAAAAAAAAAAAAAAAAAAAAAAAAACGAGTCCAAAACCGTATTCTAGATACTTACTAGATATTTGGATTCTATTTTTGTCTATATTATACTATGTTACTACAAATGTAAACGCATAAAATGCTTTCCACAGCTCAACAAACATTTTTGAAAATAATTTCTCGAGCCAAACTCGTAAAAAATTCTTTACAAGGTATGTACACATTGATCATGTAATTCATAATACAGTGAAATCCAGTAACAATGAACTTCAAAATCGGGACTGAAAACTTATTTGGTTGAAACGGGTACTTCGTTATACTGATATACGTTGTAACAGGATTTCACTGAATTTTTCTTTTGAAGACTTTCTAAGGAGAAAAATGATACATACCTGCATTTCTTTAAAGCATGAATGAGTATAAAAAAATTGTTTTAAAGCAGGGTTGGGTTCCCAGGGTCGTGACCCCAAATGGGGTCGTGTAGCGTTTCTTCTTCGGTCGAAACATTATTCCTACCACAGTATAGTTGGGGGTGGATCGAATCTAACATAGCAGTTTTGTAATGTAGGATCTAACGTAGCTTTCACAATGTTGCCAGGTTAGGTCCACACCTTGCGATACTTTACTGACATGTAGGCTACGTGATCACAGGTCCTTTACTTAGTCAAAAAAGGGTCGCAACGTGCAAAAGATTGGGAACCACTGGTTTAAATTTACAGATAATTAGAGAACTGATGGGGGAAGGGGGAGAACACTGACCATTTTGTTTTAAACTGGATGAATACACCATGTTCTAAGAATCTTTCGGTAGTCGTGTTACACTGAAATTTTCATAAGCTCAGACAAATAATTTGTCTGACGTCTAAAACATTTCCCCGAAACCTAAGGTTTTTCAATTTTAGCCGATCTTTATCAATATATATTTGTGTGTATGCACTGTGCAGTCGCGTCTGTTCATAGTGAAGTCTAAGGAACCGAATAACAATTTCGTATATAGCCTCAATTTCGCTATAAAAAGGTAAACAACAAGAAGGGAACTGAACCATAAATACAATATATACGGCTTGAATATTAGTACGAAAAACCAAATTTCTAGTTGAATTTTAATTCAAAGTGTCAAAGGTCAAAGTTTTTTAATATCCTGGATAAAAAAACAAATACATAGCCACAAGTTTTCAATCAAGCAATGCATTTTCTACACTTATAATTTACATCTTTTACTTGTGCTTTTAAGACGTTGTTTTTGACTTTTATCTATTTCTTGCACAAAGCTCATGCTTTTTGAAGTGCATATTTTATTTACAATTACACATTTAAAAATTGAAGCTATTTTGGAACACCCGATTTAAAATGGTGTTAAAGCTTCATTGAAACATTATCATTATTTAATATTATTCATAAATGGGGGAAAAAATTCAAAAAAAAAAAAAATTAATACCAAACAGAAAAGAAAGAAACATTTAGCATCCAGCCCATAGCTTTCATTTGAATTTTGACGTCTTGAATTTAAATTATGTTTTTCACAATCACGAATTGTGGTAGAACCCTACTCGTTGGGTTTCTTATTTCTACAAATGGTTCCTATCAGAATTATATTTGTAAAAGTCATGATTTGAATACAAGACGTCTACATTCAAATGAATTCCAGGGGCTGGATGCTGGACGTTGTTGACTGAATGCTGTTTTTGTCTGAAAAGTATTGTGTAAAATCGAGAGGGTCGGGAATAAGTAAAATTGATGGCGGGGACATGAACTTCACCGCCCAGGAGGAGGGACATGCTCGCGAAGACACGTGGAACAGACGAGTTTGCATTAAAAGAATAGAAAATTAAAGTCGAAAGAACATCAACTACGGACAAGTGAAAACAATAACCAACTGTGGTCGCTCAAAAAAAGAATATATTTGGTCTTGGTCAAGCAATAAGGTATTCGAGGGCGAATGATTGGTATTAGTCTCACGCAACTTTGCGCACATCTCTCAACTTTTGTTGATTTTAAATGTTAACATTTATTGACATAGAAATTACACTATTTTAATGTAAAAACGTGCAAATTAAATTACACTTGTTTCGATTAAGAACATCTTTATCAATAGAGATAGATACATGTGTTTCTGCCTTTTACATCATTCAAAAAGTTTTTATTGGGCCTGACAGATTTCTCTTCCACGTTCTGGAGTTATTTGAGTTACCCTAATTTTGCTAACAGTTTAAAATTTCTCCGGGAAGTCGAGAAGAGATCAAAAAAAAAAAAAAGAAAAAGAAAAATTAGAAAAATTAGAGCAATAAATGTTAGTACACTCAACAATTTATAAATTATGCTTCATGAATACTTTTATACAAAAAGAGAAAAATTAAATTGAAATATTTTTAAAATTTAAAGGATAGTATACTAATGTGTGTGATTTGCAAATGTGGAATTATATTTTCAATTCTGATATTTTTTTCTGAATATAAATTACGTATGTAAGACATTGTTCACATTCTTACAAGCAAACAATTGACGTAAATAGGGAATATTCCACGTAATTGTTACGATTGTTTGATTGATTGCAATAGTTTGCATCAATGAAAGCTTGATTGAGTGCAGCTATCAAGTTTAGGACTTCGTTTGCACGAAGCTGTCAACATTGTGTGGTAATAAAGAGGTTTCATTTAATTTCGAAATGCGAGCATGAATGAATTTTCTGAAAATTATGCTTTTAGCCGTTGCTTTTCTCACCATAGTATCCGCAGAAAGGAAAGCATTTCTGATTATGTTTATTGTTATTATTACTATTTTGAATCGCAGAAAGCAATGCATAACTAATGTAACCAAAAATTGAAAACCGTTAGGAAAAAAAAAGACCTGAGAAGAAAAAAAAAATCAAAAGTTTTAAAAAGTTATTCTATTCCTCCTAACATTTTGCATTTGAATAAGTCGAAGTACATTGTTCCAAGTGTACTGCAAGTAAACTGCAGCTTGTATTTTTAATTTAAGTACATTATTGCAAGTAATTCCCTGTTGCTCGTGTAATTCCACCCACGAAATGTATTTTCAAATGTTCTCAAACATCATATAACTGCTGCTTCGAAAATACACTTCAATAAAAGACTTACCAACTACTTATTATTATAGCCTGTTGCACTTTTCGTCTAATGCGTAAAATATTATTATTATTATTATTATTATTATTATTATTATTATTATTATTATTATTATTATTATTATTATTATTGAAAAAGAATTTCAATTTTAAGAAGTATATTAATCATTTAGTCTTGTGTATGCTGCTCTAGTCACCATGCTGATTATCTATGTTTTTGCGGGATGATTTGTTTACTGATAGTAAACAAATGCAGCCCTGCGCATGATGAATCACCAGAAAAATATAAATAAATATCTAAAACAGTAATTGATTAATTAACAAAAATGTCAGTTCAGCGTTGCATATCCTCCATCGAATTGCAGAAGTATTCCTTTTTCGACCATATATATATATACATATATACTAAAAATAGCGGGATCCCCCCCCCCCTCTTTGAAATGTAACCATATCCTAATATGAAATTGTTTTCTGATTACGACATTTCTGCCGTTCTCACAATAATTAAAAATAAAATCAGCATCGTTCCACCTCTTGACTGTAAATATCCGATAACCGATATGTAATCTTCCCTCCTCACCCCTCACCCTTTTTTTCCGGGACTACACCACAGGTTTACACTAAGCTTATACCTCTTGTTATATATATATATATATATATCCTAACGCAAAAAATTGCATTCTTTAATTAAACATCAGACAAGAAACTAATTAGCTTTATGAACGAAATAAGATTCGGACGTGGCAATTGAAAACATCGTTTAAAAAAAAAAAAAAAAATAAGACAATCGTTTTTCCTGTTCAATTTATGATAAATTTTCTTTTCATTCATAAATTTTTCATGAATATAAAATCTGGGAACGCATATCCAAAAAAAAAAAAACTTTGTTTCAAAAATTACGGCAGACCCTTTGGTACTGACTTTATTTTCTGTTCTGTTCAACCTTCGCATCGGTACTGTTCAAGTGGGGTTTCGGCAGCCAGCTAATTTCCTTGATTGCTCTTCACGACGGGGGTCATTTAGGGGTTTCTTTCCCTCCAGAACAATGACAGCTGTGACAGGTCACGTGTTCCTGCCTTACATCGATTACCGTCCACTCCATTGGCTGTTGAAGTGTCAATCACTTGATTCAGGTTCACGCCCATCGTTCAAGGAAGAAAGTCATTTACACCCTAACTTCAAAGTTTTCCCTCACTGAAGAGCAGCCTTAAGCCTGAAATTAGAAAGAGTTCTAATTCACGTTTTAATTTTCTTGGAACATTGGAACAAATTTTATTTTAATTTATGGAGAAAAACCAGGGGGTTTCTATTTTTGTTCTAATCTTTGCAAATATTTTATCGCCCTCATATTATAGAAAAACGCCGTTTTTGGGTCCTTAAATTAAAATTTGATCGGTTCGCGGTAATTCAACTTTTTTTTTCTATTTAAAACGCATTTCGGTCGCCCGGTAAGGTAATTAAATAATACAGAATTTCAATGTTCCTATTATATTTTAAGATTGCATTTATAAAAATTAAAAAAAAAAAAACTTTTTTGTTTCACTTTTATTGTATTTGCTCGTTTATCACATCTACTTGTTCATTTTTAAGACTGCAGGTTTTTCTTTTATTTTTATCATTAAAATGAAATTGGAGGCCAACTGCTAAAAAAAGGGGAGGGGGCAACATATCAGTTATAAGAGGCGGCTTTCTTCTGCTGTTGCAGGAATTTTGTAGAAACCTAGAAAAGGTTCGTAGAGATCTCGAGTGTCTTCTAACCTCGACATAATGTATGACCCAGAAATTTCAGTTCTTCCATCGCAAATCACGGAGAAAATAAAAAGTGATTTCTATTGATCTTCTCAATAAGATATAACCTTAGCATTTATACTCTCCTCTTGAATATCCGGTTGAGTACATTTTCTCTCTCTTTGAAACTTTTGCTTTAGGGTGGTTCTAATGCAGTAGCTTCAAAGTAGTCTATGTTCTCATTATTAGCTGCATGAGGCTTTCTTCACCATTGCTATGTCTTTCAG
The DNA here is from genome assembly GCF_026930045.1 of Uloborus diversus. Lineage (NCBI taxonomy): Eukaryota > Metazoa > Arthropoda > Arachnida > Araneae > Uloboridae > Uloborus > Uloborus diversus. Next base: position 17,786,520 of record NC_072737.1, on the reverse strand, counting down.
GCTAGCTAATCCTTTCCTTGTCTTGTGAGCAGGCCCGTCATTAAGAGCCCCCAAATTTTTAGAAAATAATATATTTACATGTGAGTGGGTGTGGTTCTCTTGCATTTGTTTTGGGTATAATTTACATTAAGTACATACCCTTTGCCCCCCCCCCCCACCACTCTCCTCCGTAAAAATTCGAAATGAGGCTTGTGAGGTAGTCAGGTCTTTGCTTCTATGCTTTCATTGCAGACAGTTGCTTTCCTATTGTACCAGTCAAGTTCAGTTTTATTTGATTACATAATAGTTAAACATTTCACATAATAAATTATGTGTTGTGTAACTGCTGCATTATCGTTTTTTTTTTAGAAGTAAAACAGTAACAAGTTCCCCCAAAGTAATGGATTTCATCTTAACAAATTCCAATATTTGTGGGGGTCGACTCTCAATTATTGAGGGGGTCCGGACCCCTCGCCCCTCCCCCCCCCCGGCCGCGACGCCCATGCAAGGGTGGACTGGCTCGCGGGCCGATGCTCCCTCCCGCCTGTGCACCTTCGTTTTTTCCCCCGCTCCGTCATACCTGTGCGCCTGCGTTTTATTCGTTTATTTATTTATTTTTTTTTTTTTTTGGGGGGGGGCTCAAACCTGATCTCCTTTGGGGTTTTTTCTGTGCCTTCGAGCACGTACGCCTTAGTTTTTTTCCCCCCGTCCTCGAACCTTTTTTTTAATTTTTTTAAAAACTTTATTTGCGCGTCTTTTTGCGCTTCCGTTTCTTTTATTTTTTCTCCCTCCTATTTTCCCTTTTGGCGTTCTCAAGCCTGTACACCTCTGCTTCTTTTCGCCCCTGCAAACCTATGCGCCTTCAGTTTATTTATTTTTTGCTCCCTCCAACCTGCGAAGTTTGTTTTTCTTTTCCTTTCTCTCTCTCTTCTTTTTTTGCTTCCTCAAACCAGTGCACCTTCGTTTTTTTTTCCTCCCTTAAACCTTAGCTCCTTTGGTTTTTCGTTTTTCTCCCCTGCCCTCCAGCTTTTTTTTTTTAATTCTATTTTTTTTTTATTTGAGTCCTACCTTGAACGTTTGCGCCTCCTTTTTTTTTTTTTTTTTGCCTCTAGCCTATGCGCCTCTATTTATTTATTTATTTATTTTTTGCACACTCAAATCTGTGCACCTTATTATTTTTTTTCCCCTTGCACCCTCAAACCTGAGCTACTTCGGTTTTTCTTTTGCGTCCTTGAACATTTTTACTCTGCGGATTGATTTATTTATTATTTTTAAGAAATTTATTAACAAACAAAATACACATACATAACAGTAAGCAAAATTAAAAAAAGTAAAATTAAAAAAAAAAAACTTACAAATTATAAAACATAAATTACAAACTTCATAACAAAACATTGAGAAAATCTTGATTATAGTTCAACACGAGTTAGTATTAAATTCAACACTAAAGAGCGCCAAAGGCACTGTCCGCAGTGTTTTTTAATTGGTTTATATGGAGTACAAACACAAATATGTATTAACAGAAATATTTACAAATTAATTTTACACAAGTAGTAAAAATTTTACACAGAACAATTATTGGACTGTTTGACTCCAGAAAAAAAACCACAATAACTCGCATTGAAACATTCAATAGTATAAAAATTACAATACAAAATCCCCCCCCGGTTGGCAAGTCAGTATATTTTATCAGCTAAAAAAAATCATTTAAAAAAAAAAATCTATATTTTATTTTACTTTATTTGCGAACTCAAACGTGTTTGCCCCCCCCCCCCCCCCCGCTCTTAAACTTAACGCTTTCGGTTTATTTTTTGCCCTTAAACATGTGCGATTTCGGGTTTTTTTTTTCTTTATTTTTTCGCGCTTTTTTTTTTGCCCTTTGGGAGTCAAGGTTGGCGCCCTCCTGGGGACCCAGTCCGCTCTTAATCGTCAGGGTAATCTGAAAAATCAAAGGAACATCGAAAACGGTATGCGTATGAATAGCGATTAATCGTTACTCAAAAATTGAACTCCTTTCTCACAGACTGTAGTTTTCGCAACCAAGGATTGCATCCAGGATCCAGGTTATGAAATATCATTCCATACCTGGTTCAATATCTTATTTTTAAACAATTTTTTTTTTCTATTCAATTTTCGGGCTCCATATTTGATAACCAGGCTCGGATCTCAAAATTTGGACCCCCTGCAAAAATCAGCAGAGCCCGTAACTGCCTACTGAATTTCTACGCCCTTGAGAACCTCGGGCCCCTTTAGTACAGTGGGCCTCCCCACACTGCGGGTACATAGACCCAACCCTGTTCATAACTAAGAGTTTTTAAAAGTTTTAATTTTGCACAAATTCTAGTTTACCTTTTCAGATTTTTTATTCATACTAAATACCATACAAAAAGAATACTAATGAATCGCACTACTTTCAAAGTGAAAGAATGAAACGATCCATGAAAGATGAAACAATCGCCAAAAAAGAAACGATCTATGCGGGAAGAAATCTGCGCAACTCTAATATTAGGCAAAGTTACGGTATCGTGATCGTGCAGATGAGTTTTCAAAAGTCTTGCCACCATAGCATTCCAAAAGATCCATTGAAATATGAAAATTGAGCAAGCTAAATAAATACACAGGAAGTATTAAAAGCTCATTAAAATTTAAAATGATCCTCCAAAAAAAAAAGAAAAAAAAAGCAGCCTTAAATGGTATTGAAAGTTACATTAAACTGTTAAATAAATACGCCTACAAGATTATTTATCGCCTATCTCACTAAGCGGCAACGTTACCGTATCACAGCCTCATGCTGGGTCATGGCGCAGTAATATTTGGGGGTGCGCCCTTGCTCTTAAGGGGTTTTGATCCCTGCATATTTACATTAAGTACGGCACTAAAGTCATCAAATATGAAAAAAAAAAAAAAACATATATTTCTAACAATAAATAAATTTAATTATTCATTGCATTTTTCATTTTCGGAAAAATGGTGTCGTCGAACCGGAAGAGAAATCCATTACATTTTTTTCCCTTTTTTTGTGCAATTTCTCATTGAGAGGGAAGAAAATTTTAGTGTTGGTGAAATGGGAGGTAAATTAAAACAACAAAAACCTCGTCCAAATACAGAGGTGCACAAGTAGAAGGAGTGATGGTGGTGGTAGGGGGGAGGGGGTTCAAAGCACCATTAAAATTTTTGGGTAGTAATTTTCGAGGTATTTTTGCTCCTGGGGGGGGGGGAGCGTCTTTGGTGCACTTGTAGGTAGGACAGGGGCGGACTGGGTCCCCCAAGAGGGCGTCGACCTTGACAAAAAAAAAAAAAAAATAACGAGGTGCACAGGTTCGAGGGTGCCAAAAAAATAAAGGTAAAGCGTGCAAATAAAAAAAAAAAATAAATAAAAGTTCGGGGAGAGGGGAGTGATCAGAGCAAAAAAAAAAAAAAAAAAAAAAAAAAAAAAAAGAGAAGGCGCACAGGTTTGAGAGCACAAAAAAAAAAAAAGCACGAAGTAAGTCGCGAGGGGGCGCAAAAAAAGGGGGGAGATTAACAGGTTCAAAGGGCGCAGAAAAAACCACAAGGGCAAATTTGGAGGCGAAAAAAAAAAAAAAACCCCGCACATGTTCAAGGGAGTAAAAAGAAATGAAGGCACACAAATTTGAGGTTGCAAAAGAAAAAAAAAAAAAAGACGCACATATTCGAAGGCGTAAAAAAATGAAGGCACATAAGTTTGAGGTCGCAAAAAAAAAAAAAAAAAAAACTGAAGGTGCACAAAAGGCGCTCGGGCGCATCGGCCCGGGGACCGTTGGTTCGGCTGGCCAGTCCGCCCCTGGTGGAGGGGGCACTCCTGTCCTGCTTAGATGAAAATAAATTCATCTTTCAAGTCGAGAGGGGGGGGGGGGGTGCAACTGGCCCTTTTTGACCCTCCTAAATATTGGACTTGAAGAAAAACGAAATATTCAATGTTTGCGGGCATGAGTGTATGGCATTCTTTTTCGCGTTCTATCTGTTTTGAGGAGAACACCTGTTAAGCAAACCGAAAATATTAATTTTGTTTACACTGGAACTGAAACAAAATTCCGTACATTTTTCCGTCAAAAGTCACTTTTGCCACGGCGCTTCTCAAAATGTTTGCGAAGGATCAACATTAATAAAAGCGCGGAACAAGAAACTAAACAAAAGAAGCGAAAAAGCGCGTCCATTCATTCGATTTCTTTGTATTCCCCAAAGAAGGCATTTTAGTGACGGGCCATCGGATCCCATTGGACAGTGGCTCCTATTTGCGGAGTCAACAATCGGAGCTTCCGAAGCCTCTGATTCGCTCTTTCCATATATGGTCGTGCATTCCAAATTTGGAGACCCCGTTCACCATATATGGAGAGGGCGCTCACTTCACGTGAAACATGGATGGTTATAAACATTAGAAGTGGAATTATGAGGCAGAGCAGTGTCTACCGCTACGGGAGCCACAAATCATATGATTAGAGAAAGAAAAAAATCGGGAGAATTTTCCACTCGCTTTCTCTGATCCGTTATCTCTACGAACTATCTCCAGTAGCTGTATTCGTGTTCTCAGTTACAGCAGTGGTGACGAAATAGTCGACTCGACGTTCCCCATGTGCGATTGTGTGGTGACGAAGGGGTTGAATGGTTTTGACCGAGCGTTATGCAAAGTTCATTTGTGGACAGCAGAGGCAGAGATCTAGGCTTTAAGTCTTCCCTTCAGGAATTATCCGACAGTAAACCAATGGTTTTGGGAATGAGCGGCGAAAGTTATCAAAGCAATGGCCACGATAGGGATGGCTACGGACTCGGCTCGCGTGAGAGCTCCTCGGCTGTCGGAATGGGCAAAAAATCTCTTCCAGCGAACGGGAAAAAAAACCAAAGGACGGGTCAAAATCAAGATGGAATTCATCGATAACAAATTGCGACGATACACGACTTTCAGCAAAAGAAAGACTGGAATTATGAAAAAGGTTAGTAACGAAACGAAGTGATCTTCCGATAATATTTTCAATTTTCCGAGCATCGTAGAATTACATAAATGCAAAATTTATGATATTTTTAAGCCATCGCGAGTGTTTGTTATCGTTTTGAGCGAGTTTTGGGTCGGAATTTGAGTGTATCTTTACCATGTGCTGAAGCATCTGCTTTTCGAAGTGCCCTTTGACCGTCCTATTTCCTGTAAGTGATATCTCATTTTCTCAGTGTCGATTGATTTTCAGAATGGAAAATGTTTCAAAATGGCTTTTTATTAACGATATGTCTGCATTTCCCCCCAATGTCATTTCTCGAAACACAGCACTTCTCACTCAATAGTGTTAAAATCTGAGTTTTATTATTTTCCTGTGTGTGCTATCATCTCAGATGGTGAAATATTATTACATTGCTGGGCTTTACAATGCTATTTTTTCCCCTGTAAACAAAGTTGTTAATATGCAATAAGTTGCATATATGATATTTTTTCATAAATTCTATTCTTATGTGTCAAAACAATTAGATTGTGTGTTCAATGGATATTTGCTTTTGATAGTTTTCATCTAACATGCATCAGTTGCTTTCCTTGTGAATATGGGAAAAATTGTTTGGATAATCAAGCTGTATAATGTTGCATATGTGGTTAGTATCTAAAACAGATGTGCTTTAATTAGAGCTTTTCACTCTCAAAATTTGCTGAAAAATTGAAAATTTATTCAAGGGTGATTGTGTTCCGGTATTTTATTGAATTTCCGGTATTTTCGGACGTATTTCCGGTATTTTTATGTCCGAAAATACCGGAATTATGTTTTTTTTTTGTTATGCTTTTATCTCCCTACCTCCGCAATTTTTTAAAATTATATAATACTCATCAAATATACCTGCAAGAACCTTAAGATGGACACCTATCCCTTAAGATGGACAAATAAATGTCAAGATAATTTGTATAACACCAGCTCAAAAGTAACTTTGTAACCCATTAAAAATTTAATCACATGTACACACAATATTTTGACTCAAAACTATTTAATACTATGGCAAAGATGCACTTTAGTAATAAGGGTCAAAGATTACCCCCCCCCCCCCCCCGGTCTCGCTTTGAAACTTTCAGGTATTTTTTGATGAACTCACAATCACCCCTGTTTATTACTCTGCTATGTTGTACTTATTTCAAGGGTGCCCAACCCCCTAAGGGCAAGGGCGCTGCCCCTCAAAATCGCGGAGACCCCCTCCCAGAATGAGAAAAATACCCCTCCCCTAAAAATTTCTGTGGCGCAGTCTGCACCACGATCCTCCCTAGGTGGGCACCCCCTGCTTACTTTTGCATACACTAAGACCAAACAGGCCTCTCATTTAGGAAAAGTCAATTGCCCCCCCCCCCTCCCATCATTAGCTTAAAAAAATTAATGTTTACATTTTAGTGGGCGTGGTTTCTATTGTTTCTAATAGAATTTACATTTGGTATATATATTACCGTTAAAGTATATAATGCAGTTATTTTATAGGACTGCATTCCGTTCAGTTAATCCATGAACTAACTGATCGTGTCCGTTAAAGTGTAATATGTTATTACTTTGACACTTTAACTAGTTATTCTATGAAATAACTAGGTATTCTATAAATTAACTAATGGGAGACAGTTAAAGTGTAAAATGAACAATTTATCTAAAATGAAATAACTAGATATTCTATAAATAAACTAATGATGACAATTAAAGTGAAAAAGAAGGAATTTATCAAATTTATGCAGCGTATAAATGGTACATATGGAAACGTACCATAAAATCATTTGTTACGACAAGGATTACTAAAATGACACTTGTAATTACAGAGAACATTATTTCTCAACGAAAACTGGCGGAAACATGCTAAACAAGTTCTCTCCCTATGGCCTGTACTAGTTCATAAATGCAGTAGGGGTGGAAGGTAAATGTATTTGTCATGTAAGATATATGATAAAGATTATTTTACACTTTAACGGGCTGCATATCGTTATTCTATGAAATAACTAGTTAAACCATGAAATACAAGAGAGTTTTACACTTTAACGGACACGGTCAGTTATTCCATGAAATAACTAGGTATTCTATAAAATAACGGATTTCATACTTTAACGGTAACATATACCTCCTTATGATTAAATTAGAGGTAATGTTCCAATCATATAGGATACTTACTAATGTGTTTTTTTTAATACGTTGACTGCCACGGCATTTTTCAGAAATCTGGCTTGAAATGACAATTTGATTCGACCACATTAAATTATTTAAAACTAAATTCTAGTGCATAGTTATCATCAAAAGGCTTAAAAAAATGAAGCCACCTACCGAAAAAAAAACAGCGTCGTCCGATAAAAGCCTTGTTGTAGTACTATAGTAGAATACCTTTATAACGCCGACCTGTAAAACACAATTCTCTATAAACCGCACAACTTTTTAGAATCAAACAATAAGTTTTGAAGTTTAAAAAATCACTCTGTTTTGCCTTGCAAACATAAAAATTGTTAGGAAAATTAAATTTTGAATCCGTTTTTCATTTTTTCATCTTAATTCAAAGCTTTTAAATGAAAATTAGCTTTCACAGTAAAATGAAAATACCAGATGGTTCTTGAAAATGCAGCTGTTATGTAAACCATGAAACTAGCAGAAGTGCAGGATATTTCACTTTCTTTTAATATCTATTTGTGAATGACTCATTGAATAATAAATGCTTTAATACTAACTACAGATAAAACTCATTCTGAAGTGCTAATATATGGATTTATTTTGAATATTAGTTTAAAACCTTGTGAAATGACCTATATAACGCAAAAACCTGTATAGCGCAAAAACTCTGGTCCCAAGGTATGCGTTATAATGGTCTTCTACTGTATCTGTACCCAAGCAAAAACTAGTATGTTGTGGCCATCACGAAACTTTCTTCTATATTTTTCTTTTTTTTTTCTGATCCCTCCCCATGCTTGACGAGGAAGCAATATTCCCAACAAAAACAAAATTACACATGCAAAAACTAGACGACCATCCCAATGTCTGAATTATTGCAAAAGCAAAGCAAAGAGCGAAAATTGAAAGTTATTTTAAAAGCCTTGCTTGAATTAATTACAAATATTTTATTTGTTAACAAACATAAGATGGCAACAGTTAAAAATTTTAAATCATTGAGATAATATTTCCTATCATTTCCATACAATTAAAATCACGAGAAATACGCAGACGACAATCTATTACGATTTATCTTTCATATTGTTGCATTAATAAAAATATTTTTATTCGCAAAAAAAAAAAAAAAAAAAAATCAACACCTCTTGGAGCGATCGGCGTCAAAATTGAACCAAAGCCTGTTTACATATGGATTCACATATATTCCAAATTTCAACCAGAACGTAGCATTACTTCTTGAGATAGGGCACTCACAATGGAAAAAAAGAACGGGTGATTGCGCTACCCCCCCCCTTTTTAGCTGTTGACACAAAAATAAAATCAGTTCTTATACCCACTAAGGGCTACTTGCCGATAAATTTTTCTTTCATTCCGTTCATTATTTCTTGAGATACAGCAGTCGCAATTGACGACAAAAAAAACGTTCTATAGCTCAACCCCCGTTTGAGTTATTGACACCAAAATTGAATCAGCACCTGTTCCTGTTAATACCAACATATGGACCAAATTTTGTTTGATTCCGCCTGTTACTTCCTGAGGAATAGCAAGCACGCGTAACTCGAAAAACGTCCCATTGCTCCACCCCCCTTGGAGGAATTCGCGCCAAAAACCAATGGGCACAAGTTCACATAGGGGCACATATGTGTACTAAATTTCGTTCGATTTCATGCGGTAGTTTTTGTTGTAGAGCGGCCACAAAAAACTGGTCACACACAGACGTGACACACATACACACACACACAGACAGACAGACATTTTCCAAAAATGGTCGAAATGTACTCAGCACACCTCAAAATGTTCGAATCCGTCAAAATTCGAAATTCGAAAATTTGCACGAATCCAATACTTTCTTCTATATATTAGATATAGAAGAAAGTAAAAAGGCAAGAAATGTGTCATTTCTGTCTGACCTGTAAAGCCCTTCTGCCCAGCCCTTTGATTGGAAGCTTGTTTTATGAATTTCCACAAAGAATAAAATATTTTGTTTCTTGAATCTGAATTAATTTTCATGATACTTTTTGTTTATTTTTAAATAAATTTTCTGTTTGAGCAAGTCAGCATTGATTTTTTGTTCTTTTCCCAGAAGCCATCTATTGATATTATTACTTATACTAGAAAGTCGCCCGTCAAGGTGTGACGGCTGAAAATTGCTTTTACCTTTGAATGGAGCCATTGCCTGTTTGGTGATAGTTTGATAGTTAAAATTGTAACCCTTACTCCAGTGGATGAACCCTAAACTCCAGTAGGTAGCGTTCACTGTGGACCATTTTTTTGTTTCTTCATTCCCCTGAAATTACAGTCTTACCAGCAAAGCAGTTAAGTTACCGGATCGAGTTCAGCCTTGTCACAATAAAGTATTTCCCTGGCATGTTAAACATTACCAAAACACATTATCAAATTATCATGTTGTGGTGCGAGTTTCATTGTTGAAACACACGGGTTACTCGATCGTTGGCTATTATTTGTATGAGGATGCTCAGAGTTCAATCGTAGCTGCACAAAAGTGGCAAGTAAACAATACGAGATAACTTCGAGTTGCCATCCTGGAAAAGAAAGCAATCTGCAAGTTATCTCATAGTTGGCAGTCAAAGTGTTAAACTACACTGTATCAGTGACGTATCCACAGAGGGGGCTAAGGGGTTTAAGCCCCCCCCCACAATCAGATGAAATTTAGAAATGGCCATAATCTCCTTCAAGAGATCAAAGAGATGGCCTAAAATTGCATCTTTTGGCCTTTAATTTTGGGTATTTTACAAAATATTTGAAAATTACTCTTCTTAAAATACGGCTGCTCTAAAACTATTTTTCCCAACAACTGACTTTTTTTTTCCCCAGGGGAGTTGACTTCTTCCTTTTCAAAAATAATATTTGTTGCAGCTTTCTTCATTCAGTGTTTTTTCTTAATTTGAGCATAATTAAATTGGTGTGTGTCATGTATGATTTAGGAAACTGATTTTGTAGTTTGATAGATAGAGAGAGAATGCACTGAGAACAGGAGAGCATAGTTTTATTCTTCCCTGAAATTTTATAAAGTTGGTATAATATGCTGAATTCTGCTGTAAATTCAGTTTCATTGCGTTGGCGTTGAGAAAGAGAAAAAAAGCACAGATAATCCACAGCGGCGTATAATCTGCACTTCATTAATTTTAAACTTTTTCTACAGATAATATGCAGGAAAATAAGGTATTTATTTTTGTAAAAATACTTAAAATTTTAAACAAATAAGTAGTTTTTGTCGATTTGTTTACAAAATCAAATATTTTTATAAAATGTTCAAGTAAAAAACAGGTTAGCTCATGGTTTATCATATCTACATGAACTTTTTCACTATAAATTGAAAATAATAATAATGATTATGTGATTGATATTGGGCAAAAAATAGTGGTTAATGCAGTTTTCTTCAGCTGGTGAAAAGTAAGCGTGAAATATATGTTATTGTAAAAAAAAAAAAATTAAATTATTTTAACACATTTTCCCCCACCTTTTCCATATTTTAATATAAATTAAGGCTGAACTAGGCGAAATAATTATTTGCAGAAAATGTCCCTGTTAGGATTTGTGTTTGCAGAAAGCTTTTCATTTTATCCTGCCTGCAAGAAGGCAAAAGCAGTGGTGAACTCGAGCAAGGGTGCATCTCCCTACTTTATAACTTTTAAATGAGTATCCCTCTTCCCTATCCCCAAGGTTTTCACATGAGTATCACCCTACTTTTTGATTTCATCAACTTATGCTCATATTTGTGAGCGACTCCTTACCTTTACAACTGTGACTTTGCCACTGGTTCTACTTTAATCAATAGACGTAAGCAAGGGTGCACTCATAAATTGTCCAGTTATAAAATACATATGTACAAAAGCAATGACAAGCAACAGGCTCTGAACACAGCTAGGCTGATTCTAGTCGATTTATTATTCCCCAGTGAAGAGCAAGGATATCTATGGTTACCAATAACCGCTGCTTTCGGCAAACTATTCCAAATACTCACGTTTCTGTTGAAACAGTCATTTTTCCACTTCAAGATTAGCTTTTTGAACTCTTTCCAAAGAGGGAACGAGATTAAAATGTTGTTTGAATACTTTTCTGTCATAAGTTTGGCGACTTGTTTACAAATGTATAGCACCCAAGAATTTAGAAATTTTAGTAGTCAAAAAATAAATGGCATGTAGTGGTGTAATTCCAAGAGGAAAGTTCTGTTTGATTTTACGTTGCATATCAATGTTTTAGGGCTGAACAATGTAGGAATTTCTACATCGTGATGCATCGCTAACCTTATATTGCAGCGTTACGATGCATTACAATTTTTTTTTTAAAACAAGAGCTTTACTTATAACTGCTTGAATGAATTTTACAAACTATATTCAAGATGAAAAAAATATAAACACTACCAACACATTCTAGCACCAGCAAGAAATAGTGAAAAGAAGCAAAAAGAAAAAAGTGCAAGATAATAAATATTATAGATGGAGATTACAATGAACCTATTTTTTCAATGCAGAAAGATGTGACCTTATAGAAGCAATCTCATCTTCTTGCATTAAAAAATTAAAACTTGAAGCCCCAAAATTCGTGCATGCAATCTTTGTTGCCAGTTTGTGATTTAAGTATTGCGTTTTTTTTTTTTTTTTGTTATGTTTCGATGAGTGGTTATATGATAAATTTGGTTCATCAATATATTTTTCATTAAGAGCTTTTAAAAAAATTTGCATTCCCCACACGTTTTGGGAAAAGTGAAGGTTTTTGTTCGCTTATGAAAGTTCTATACAGAGATGCCCTAAACTTAAATGTTTAGGGTGGGGCAATTTTTTAATTTGCTCTGAGTTTTATCAAATGAAAAAATATGAGCATGAACACAAGTATTTAATGAGAAGAGGCATTAGGCATCTTTAAAAAAAAACTTGATTGTGCAGTCTCCAAATTTTCCAAATCATCAGAAAAAATTGTCGACTTAGAATGTTTTTGGTTTAACCATCAGGTGCGCCCCCGTTTCCACCAACCTTTTGAAACAATTAAAAAGAAGAGATGGAAACGACAGCAATCAAAAACTGGTGTATGTACATAGGTACTTGGATTTGTAGTCGGTGCAGTATTGATGCATCAGTTTACAGAAAAATTTTAAACCGGTTTAACAATGGATGTACACTGTTTTTTTTGGGATGCATCGGCCAGAAAAAATTTTGTTCTTTCTCGTCATGGACTGTTATGAGCGAAATTTTGGGTTTATTACTGTAAAAATGATGGAATTTGGTGTCTTTTTTTTTTGAAGTCTGCTTTTAAAATTAAAGCTTGTTATCTAAAGTGACCTGTGCATGGGATTGTTTGAATGTAAATTTTCTGACATTTTTTGCACCTGAAGGAGTAACAGGTCTTTACTTGGGAATTATTAGATGCTGAAACTAATTGTTATCACCCAGCAATTAAGCGATCCATATGGTAACTAAGTAAAGTTTACTTGCCATGCATCTGTTATTTTATTGTGATTAGTTTTTCATTATTAATTTCATGTTTCCATTCTCTGTGTCAAAATGATCCTGAACTCATGTTTCAATTTCACATTCTAACAATTAATAGGAAAAGTTTCGATCCTTTTGTGCAAATGAACATTTTAAAATATTGTTCATAATGAAACTGAACTATTGTATTCTGCTTTGTTTCTACGGAACAGAAGTAGCCCGGTCAAAATAGACCAAATAAAAGTGAAAGTTGGTACAAACCTTAAGAACATCATTATACATGAAATGTCAAAAGTCCTCATCGATCCCGGTGGAGCTAAAACTTATATTCAAGGTCAAAGGTCAAAAAATAAATTTTTCATATTTTTTTCTTAAACGATAATTGTTACCGGAAAAAAATGAAAGTTACAAAGTTTGAGAAATATAGCAATTGTGTCCAAACAAGTGGAGATTCCGAGGATGGGTCATGGGGGTCATACCCTCCACCCTAAAGCTATAAAATATAGCTTAAAATGGCATTAGAGACATAATTAAAAAAAATTCCCCGTAAACCCTTTATTTGCACTCAAATTTGGTACTTTCACTATGAATTAACACAAATATAGTTATGGACATCACTAAAGTGAAGTGTCAGAAGTCCCCATCACTCCCGGTGGGGGGCTAAAAATTTTATTCAAGGTCAAAGGTCAAAATTGATTTTTTACAAATATCTTAAACGTTTGTTTGAACGTGTTCGGGTTCAAATAAAGGATACAAAAATTGAAAATTGGATAATTATGCGCAAACAGGAGGGGATTCAGTGGATTGGTCAAGGAGTCATACGCCCCTCTCCTTAAAGCGGTAAAATAAAGCCTAAAGCTGCAGTTCAGGGACTCAAATTTTTAAAACTTCGCCCTAACATCCCAATTTTTGTCCAAATATTGCACTTTGACTATGAAATTAACATACAAATAATTGGACATCATTATCAATGAAATTTCAAAAGTTCTGAACGAATCCCAATGGAGCTAAACGTTTTATTCAAGGTCGAAGCTCAGAAAATCAATTTTTCACAAATATCTCTTAAACAGCAAGTCTTAAAAATTGAGGATACAAAATTTGAAAACTATGTAATTACAAACAAGCTAAGATTTAAAGGCTATGCCTTGGTAGTCTTACCCCCCTCTCCCCCGTAAGTGACAAAATATAGCCCAAAACTGCATTTTGATGACATATATTTCGTTGACCTTAAAAATTCTATTTGTGCCCGAAAATTATTTTGATCCCTTTCTGATAACGAATCTTTTCAGAACCTGGATCTGCCATTGGTATTAAAAAAGTCCGATAATTGTCCCCCCCCTCCCCCATAAATTATACCATTCATTAGGTACATGAGGTATCGCTGTTTTTGAAACTTGGAAAATGTACTGATACAAGCTCATTTTCATTCTTTCGAGTGACCTCAAGACACTACACTTGACCGCTATGCCTATCTCCTCTTAGGATTCACACTCCCCCTCCTTACTGAAAAGATCAAATTACATTCAGGGGAGAGTGGACGCACTTAGATTCCTTTGTATGAGCAAAGTCAGTTGCACAAGTGCTCCTATTAACAGAGAGTAATTTTTTGTAGTGGACAGCTGAGTTTATTGGTATTGTTTTGATATGAATACGAACTCTTAACAAATAATTCTTTAAAGATGTTCCAAGATTGCTTCATTTGCAGTAAATCTTTGACTGAAGGCGAAATTGTTACTGTTGAACGCGGACTAAAATCTTTAATTGATTCAAATAGTGCGAGGAATGATGGGTTTGTTGAGTACTTGAAAGACAAACAGTCTGTGGCAGTCCATGTACACTAGGGTGTTCAAAAGTACATGTAAAAAATAGGTTCCTCCTAGATAATAGGACACCCCTCAATATTTTAGAATTGTGGATAGTAATATACCTACTTGAAGAATTTTTACCTTCTTACTTAAACTGAAAGAGGGTGCTCAACCCCCTCCCCCAAACATCATTAGTATGGGGAGGGGGGATCGAAAAGAATACATTGAACTGAAAAAACAATGCTACATATTATAATATACACTAGTAAAATGCATATACATTGCAATAAAATAATTATCAAAAAACAGCTGGGGAAACTAAATGTTTCTAAATGTAGTATTTTCTATGCTATGTTAAATGAATGTGTCATTGAGCACCGTTTTAAAATTTGAGTAATAAACTAACAGTTTGATGGGGATTTTTGATATTTCACTTATAATGATGTATTTAAGGTCTGTAAAAATATTTTGCTTTCTGCCAATATTTGCAATTTTTGGAAAAAATTTTTTGTTTCTTTTGACCTTTGGCCTTTCATAAGATGTTTAGATCAAGTGGGACTAATTTAAATTTTTTGTATCTTATTTATAATGATGTATTTAAGGTCTGTGCCCATTTTTAGCATCTTCCGAATTTTTTCATAAAAAAAAATAAAATAATTTGGACCTTTGACCTTGAATAAAATTTTTAGCTCCACCGGGATCGATGAGGACTTTTGACGTTTCACTTGTAATGAAGTTCTTAAGGTCTGTACCAATTTTCAGCTCTATGCGAATTTTTCTGAACTCGAATGTCTATTTTGACCGGGCTAAAGAGTTTAGTTGAAAAACGTAAACGTATTAGAATGAAATAAACTTCAAATTTTCTTCTGTTTTATCTTCTCCTTTACTTCAAACAATTAAAAAAAAAATGATATTGTAATGTTAGAGGTGCCTACCTGGGAGGGGGGACAGTGTGACAGGGGCCTGGGAGGGGGGGGGGTTTCAGTAGCGTAGACTGCGCCACTGAAATTTTTGGGGGTGGGGATTGAGGAGTATTTTTTTCTTTTGTGCGGGGTCTTTCTCTTGGGGGGGGGGGGCACAACTAGTAATGCAGATGTAAGGAAGTTATGTAATTTTCAATGCTTAAGCAAAAGCTGAATGGATATAACATTGATGACATGGAAAAGAGATAAATATTAACTTAAAAACGGGAAAGCATGATGTTGGTGTATTTTGTACATCTTCTGGATTTAGCTCCTGGATACTCTGTCATTGCAAATGAATACAAACTGTGTATACTTTATGAAAACTGTCATAAGTAATGTATAAAATAATAAACCATAAATACAAGGGCCATTATTGTGTAAGTTTTGTTCTTTTTTTGTTTTATCATTTACAGTCGAACCTCGATATAAGGTCACCCCTCGGGACTTCACGAAACTGACCTTATAAGCGGGTTGACCTTATAACCAATTCATATATATTCATTGATAAATAAACATTTAATTCATTAAATCATTTCAAAATTTAATAGGTTCAAAATTATTTAGTTAATTAGGTTATTATAGTTAAATTGATTTGAACCAAATTAAATTTTTGGAATCAATAAGAAATTTTGAAATGATTTTTTAAAACTTTCATTTAGAGTAAAGCTGCCCCCCAAATATCCCCAAGCAAACAACTGATGTGCAACTTACCTTACTTAAAATTATCATTAATACAGGACTAATGTGTTTTTTCTTTAATTTAAACACAATGGTTTCTAATTATTTTCTGAAAATTTCTTCAGCTTCTCATGACTGGTAAAAGAGTGCAATAAGTATACGCTGAGTGCCCACATTATAGGTTCATATTTTAGTGTCACTGTCGTAATGCTCACTTGCTACTGCATTCTGTGCACTACATGCTACGTTAATAGGAAAAACGACGTTTCACTTTTTAAGGATCATATATCGTGGTGAATTCTTGGAAGTGAACCTGTTAGACACTGAAATCATTGAAAGAAATATGACAAAAGTGACCTTATAAGCGATTAATGTATTATGACCGGACCATATATCCCATAATACATGGCATAGAATTCCTATTCAGTGAGCCAGGACTTTAAAGAAAAGTGACCTTATATGCGGGTTGACCTTATAAGCGGGTGACCCTATATCGAGGTCTGACTGTATAGTGACGCACCATTTATACGTTTCTCTTTTATACATTTTTATCAATTACACGTTTTTTTAAATTGGTCCCTGCAGAGTTTAATACACATTAACATAGACCTATTATACGTTTTTTCATTTATATGCTTTTTTCATATGGTCCCTTCAAAAACGTATAAACGGTGCTTCACTGTATATCTCAAAATGAAATCTTCCCTGGGAGGACCTTCATTTGAAATAATGATACTTATATCAGATTTGAATGATATTTTTTGTTTAGTTGATCAAATTATTCTTAAATGGAACCTTTGAACTTTCTAATAAGTGAAATGATTATTGAATAAAATATTTGTACACTAGTTTTTTTTTTTTTTTCCTGATTTCAAAATGTGATTTCAGGAAAAAACATTTCAACAGTCTTTTTTTTTTAAATACATTTTGTAGTGGCTTGTTGTCTGAATTGGGATTCTTGATAAGGTCTTTTTAATGTACAAATTTCAAGAAGTGGTGTCATTTATTTCTCCTCTTTTTTTACATTGGAAAAAATTGCTCTTATTTGTGATCTTGTTTCTTTTACAAAGAAGCTTCTATAACTAGAAAGTCGCCCGTCAAGGTATGACGGATGAAAATTGCTTCTACATTTGAATGAAGCCATTGCCTGTTTGGTGATATTTTGATAGATGAAATTGTAACACTAACTCCAGTGGATAGCGTTCAGTTTCAACCACTTTTTTTTCTTCATTCTCCTAAAATGACACAGTCTTACCAGTAAAACAGTTAAGTTACCAGATCGAGTTCAGCCTTGTCACGATAAAGCCTTTCCCTGTATGTTAAACATTACCAGGTTACTTGATCATTAGCTATTATATATAAGAGGATGGACTTGCTTTGAGAAATATGAATCCTTTTGCTATGTGTGTGTAATTTTTTTTAAACCCTAGAACTACAAGCCCATTTTTTCAAAACCTGTAAACTACAAGATGGAGTAAATATTTACCACATGGGTTTTTGCTTGCAAAATCCTTCTGAAAGCTGTAATCAGACTCATAAATACATAAGTTTTATTGTTTTTTTATGTTGAAGAGAATGGTGAGGAACAAATTCAATTTTATCTAGGTTTAGTTTGTGAAAATATGATTTGAATAGCTAAAAAGACTGAAAACCTGTTTAAAAGTGCTTCAAGCAGTTTACCTTGGTTTGTTATTCTAGGGTTAACGAATACTGCCGTGCTAAGCACAAAAGCCGTATCGAAACTGAGTTGAGATCACTAAGTGGTTCTTTGTCACACATTTCACCTAAATATGTTTTATAGGTCAATAAAAAAAATATTTTTTAAAAATTCAAAAAAAAATTTGCATTTGAATCAAATACATGGACACGCAAAAACTTCAAACAGAAACTTCTCTTTTGAACTCTGCTACAAATAAGACTTTTCGCTTAGTACAGCAGAATACATATTGAGTATTTTACCGTGGAAGAATATGAAATGATTTCACTTCACTCTCCGGGGGCCCATTGTACCTATCACTAAGTGATTTAACCAGTTTAGGACCCCCCCAGCTTTATTTTAAACATTCAACATATACATTTCAAAATATAACATATAACAATGCACACACATACAAACAAACAAGATCACAGATAATTACAGTACATATTGACAAACAGACATAGAAGCACAAAACAATTCGAAAAAACCATGCTATAAAACATGATGCTGAGAAGATAGTAGAGTAGTCGATGGGTACATAGCAGGCGAGTTCGCCGTTACAAAAGTACATTTGATTATTACATCGTGAGTAGTGTTGTATAGTAATACATAATGCACTAAAACTGAATGCGCAAGTAATATACAAGTTATAAAAGTAATACAGTATAAGACCAATAAATGCCACCACAACCGTCCACCACCAAGCAGCATTCAAATGTGATAAGGAGTGATTTCGGATGTGGAATGCTGGTGAAGTTGTCATTTCAGCGCCGTGGCAATCGTGTGTAAAAAGTAAAATACCCGGAACTGAGCGATCGCGACAGATAATGATAAAAATAGTTGGAATTGTACCGAGCTAGCGAAATTGCCGTTACAGGCGTACATTTGTTTATGTTGTGGTGGTTAGTGAGAAGAGAAAGGCATATGTATAAGAATTGAAAGGGATACGCAGTGGATGTACATAACACAGGTGGGTTAACTATGGAACCTTTCACACTGCACTGCATCTGGAACATAGTTTGGAGAATTGTTGTGTACAGGGCTGACGACATCGTCGTTACATACATACTTCTGTATGAAATGATTTGTCCCTCGCAGCTATAATGAGTTGATTTGCCCGTAAGCTTGTTGATTCCCGTTTCCCCGTTCCAGGCATACGAACTCTCGACACTGACTGGCACGCAGGTCATGCTGTTGGTGGCGAGCGAGACTGGGCACGTCTACACATTTGCAACGAGAAAGCTTCAGCCCATGATCACGAGCGAATCGGGCAAAGCTCTCATCCAGACGTGTCTTAACTCGCCAGACCCACCACCAGGGCCTGGCACCTCTGGACTGGACCAAAGAATGAGCGCCACGGGCTTCGAGGAGACGGATCTCACCTACAGTGTTGCAGACGACTCTGACAAGGTGAGGATTTGTATGATTTTAAAAGTTCTTTTTTTGTTTGATCTTGTTCAGGCATGGCATAGCTGCCAACTCTCTGGATTTATTCAGGGGACTCCCGAATTTTGATGCCTTCTCCCGCACCACCTTTTAAAGGAAATATCTTCCAAATTTTCAGCAAAAAAAAAACTCCCCAAAAGGGAGAATTTTTAATGATTAGAAGTTCCAAAAATCCCTATGATAATATATGATCATGAAATACACCGCCAGCTCAGTCAATTCCAGCTGAGCACAGTTTCGTGCAGGTTTCGTGCTTATTAGCACTCATCAGCCCAGCATAGGAGGAACTGAGCTTTAGTGGGAAAACCTCTTAAGGAAGCCAAGAGTGCCAAACAAACTGGTAGCTAATACAGAATTAGCAATTGGCCAGACGAGTGACCGATGCAATAGTTCAGTTCAACTCAAATATTGAAGGCAAGGCAGGTAGGCAAGCTTACTGAAGGAAGGCAGGCTTACTGAATATGATCATGATCTGAAAAATGAAACCTTTTCACACATGAGTATACAATTTGACTCTGACGGATTTCTGAATGCCAACTTTTAGGTAGGAATTTCAAGGGTTAAGCCTGTAGAGGCTTAATTTAAGCTACCCATACTTGAATTTTCAACATACCTTTTATACTGAAACCTTTTGTTGCTAAATTTATTAATGCAAAATCTCCTTATATATTTGCATTTACGCCTCCTTAATTTTCATCTTTCATTGTTGGCAGCTATGGCATGGCTCTATGGAGCTATTAGGGCTAAAAATGAGAGGCTGTATTTCGGAATTAAATATTTTATTTTGACACCTGGAACCCTAAATCTGGTTCCACCAATTTCTTATTATTTCCATTTAGTGATATTTTTACAGTCTCGCATGTATTTGGCTTATTAATAGGACCATCCAGATTTTTCATTTCGATGCCTGGCAACTTTATACCAAGCATGTAATTATTCTTTCTGAATTTAAAGTCAAAATTCTAAATCTGAGTTTTAGGGGTTTAAGACAGACCTGAAATTTAGTACAAGGTTGCATTTATGTTGGAACTTAGAATAGTGTTTGTGTTCTCCCAAAGCATTTACATTTTTTTGTGCATTGCAATGGAAACATTTCCATTTGTATGTTGGTGTTCTGCCTGGAAATGCAGATCTGTCTGGAATGGTGGTGTTTAGAACAATTGACGACTTGACGTAAAATAGGAAAGTTAAAAAGTTAAATATCACATTATCATGCTGGTAACACATGACATGTGTTATGTAAATTTGCAACTTATTTTATGTCTTGTAAGAAAAATTCTTGCAGCTCATAGAAAGTTTGAGTGAATTAAAAAGAGGAGCTTTTTGTTCCTAATATTAAATACGATAATGGGCATTTTAAACATGCACTGCTGTTTGAAATCCCTTTCTCTCAAAATTCTTGCTTTTTTTTTTGTCGGACTAAAGATTGAAATATTACTTTTTAAAATACTATAGGTATTTACTTATAAATGGATAAATCATAAAATGCATAAAGCATGTTTTAGTGGTTTAGTATCATATAGTATTCAGAAAAGAGGCATTACGTTGGCTTGAATTTTCAAGTATTAGGTACTGAGACCTCTCGTGTACTGCTATATGATTTGTATTCATCTCATTTGTGGGAGAACTTCTATTCATCCCAACCAAGGAGATATGAAAATTACATTAACTGTGGCTCATACAGGGGTGCCCACCAAGGGGGGGGGGGCATGGCACAGACTACCCATTGAAATTTTTAGGGTCGAAATGGTATCAGGCGCAGTCAAAATACATGTTTTGGTTGCTTAAAACAGCGCACATAAATACGCACTGATATGGTGAAAAACTAAAGTCGTAATTCTTTTAGACGCAATTAAAGCGTAAATTTAGGTTGAAATATGAGTAATAAATTTTGCATGAAGAAAATATTTCCTTTTCTTTGCACAAGGAAGGAAAACGTGTCCCTCCTTTGTCGCCGAAATAGTGTCAATTTTCAATCTGGAAGAATTTTCCGGATAATGTGAGGTGACATGAGCCCCAATTAACTCGGATTTTCAAGACTACGTGTACTGTATCAGCAATATCTCAGGGGAAAAAATTAGAAGATTCTGAGGATGAGCGAAGTAAAATGGCACGCTCTTTCTGACTGAAGTATTTTTAACTATATTTTTGTATGAATGATACTTTATTTACAGGAAAAATTTACAAAACTGAAAACATAGAAATTGATAAAAGATCAAATTACAACTAGAAAATATAGGGTGATGTGTAGAAAATTGAGCAAAATTTCTCTGTTTTACAAAAGGTGGTTCAAATACTGCATTCTTTGTGATTTTATTCTTGAGAATAACATTTTGTGTAAGTATGGGCGGTAACTTACTGAATAAACATTTTGTGTTCTCCTCTCTCTGCTGCAGAAGTACTTTAAGTACTTTTGCAGCCAGTAAGTTAAAGCAATTTTTATTTTCTTTGTAAGCATACAAGAATTATGAACAAAATTCATCAACTTATCTTATTGGTATTTAACATTTAACTGGTTATCGCTACTCATATCTCGTTTGTGTTTTCCTTGAACATGACTCTTACTTGTAGGACCTTTTAGTGAACATACTTAAGTCGCTGTATAATTTTTATTTTGAAACAGGGCTAAATTTTTATTGATATGTTGACGGATGCAATATATATTTTTGCACACACATAGTTCTCTGATATGTAAGGGAACAAGCCAGAATTTTCTCTTGTGGGATCGGGAATATTTTTATAATAAGCAATCTTTCCTTACGTGTAATATATAAATCTAATAACACACTACCATCGCCTATATGGCTAAAAACCAAGGGCTTTGTGATTGATTCTCACATGCTGCATCCCTGACTTGTGTGTATACTTTGTTTTCTTAGATTTTGTTGTTTTTTCAACCTGCATTTGAGTCCTTTCATTATGTTAATTATTTTCATTCTGCGTACTATAGTGTGTCATATAAAATTGTGTTTTTGTGATCCTTCAAGGTGATGTGTTCTTGGTCAGAGTCGTTTGAGCTTATTCTAGGTTTTAGTGGAAGCTGCTCATGCGATATGTCTTTTACAGAATTATCTTGTTTGAAAATAATGATGATTGTATATCAAAGTGATAGTAATGTCATTGAATTTAAAATGTTTCATCTCATGTGTGTCTATTTGGTTTAAATTCTGTTGACAATTTGAGCTTTATGACTCTTTTTAACATTGGTTTTGCTGCTGCTTAAAACAAGCTTTTGAATTTGCTAATTGTTTGAACGATGAGGAAATATTTTGAAAAGTCTGTCACTTTATTGATTGCTTGTCACATTGTACAAATGAGTACACCATACTCATTCAAGATCTCCATATTCCCACCCTTCAGCGAACTTTCCAGAAAACTTGCCAAGAGGTTCTTTGAAAGAATCCCCTTTTCAAAGCAAATTGCTTGGACAGCCTTTCTGTTTATGACCTTGCACTTCTGGCTCACTATTGTCACCCCCACACCTTGTTGATTTAAGGTGCACAATTCTCCTTCACGATTAACCTTCAAAGGGCTGCTGGTTATATATATAAGGATCTTGTCCTGGCTAGGACTAACTAACATTACAAACTGCTGTGTTTAGCTTAATTTGATATCCTATGGGTTTATATCTTTTCATTCAATGCTCTAGAATTTGTTTTTCAAAAAACTGCGAAAGCACCTGGATTTTCCTTGTAGAAAAAAAACAAGATATTACTTCTCTTTTAATTGATTTCTTTTGATATTGCTCCATACCCCCGCATTTTCTTAATTTCTTTCAATTTTTACTTTCTTCTATTTCTAATATATAGAAGAAAGTATTGGATTCGTGCAAATTTTCGAATTTCGAAGGATTTGCACGTTTTGAGGTGTGCTGAGTCCATTTCGACCATTTTTGGAAAATGTCTGTCTGTGTGTGTGTGTGTCACATGTGTGTGACCAGTTTTTTGTGGCCGCTCTACTGCAAAAAACTACCGCATGATATCAAACAAAATTTGGTACACATATGTGCCCTATGTGAACTTATGCCCATTGATTTTCGGTGCAAATTCCCCAAGGGGGGTGGAGCAATGGGACATTTCTTGAGTTGTGCGCGTCTGCTATTTCCCAAGAAGTAACTGGCGGAATCAAACAAAATTTGGTCCATATGTTGCCCTAGCAGGTACAGGAGCTGATTCAATTTTGGTGTCAATAGCTCAAACGGGTGTTGAGCTATCGAACATTTTTTGTCATTGATTGTGACTGTTGTATCTCAAGAAATAATGAACAGAATAAAACAAAAATTTATGACAAGTAGCCTTTAGAGGGTATAGGAGCTGATTCTATTTTGGTGTCAACAGCTGGAAAGGGGGTGGCACAATAGAACGTTCCTTTTTTTTTCCATTGTGAGTGCCATATCTCAAGAAGTAATGCTACCTTCTGGATGAAATTTGGAATAAATGTGAATCCACAATGTAAACAGGCGTTGATTCAGTTTTGGCGCCAATCACTCCATGGGGGGCTGATTTATTTATTTATATTATTATTCTTAAAACTCACCCCAGCTCAGCATTGGATAAAAAAGTGCTCGTGTGTTATTCCACCCAATGAGATGATTTGAGGGGTACAAGGCCACACCTCTTATATTCCCAAGGTGCAGACATATAGATTTTGTCCCATGATTTTTTCTGCCGTGAAAATGTTAATCCATTTTGTAATCTAGAACATGAACAAGAAATTTTGAAAATTATGTGAAAATCCTGTAATTGTTCAAACAGCCCTTTGATGGTTGCATACTTTTGTTGATGAAATTCCTTCCTGTCCCCATAGCTAATTCCATATTTAATTTTTTGTAGCAAGCCAAACTTCGTATCATGTCGTCTTTCACTTCTGGCTACTTTGTCTGAGGCCGCTCTCATTGTGGTTGAACTTTTTGCCCCATTTAGCAATATAGGTCCTACAGTACCTTTTTATTATTTCAGCACACTCAGTTAAAGAGGTTTTACAGTCATGAAAGATTTTGGTTTCCAATTTCCCTGGAAATTATTTTTTGGTGATTAAAAAGTCATAGACTTTTTTTTCCATTTCTTTCTAGTCTCGGGCTGCAGTAGAGGCACTGCCTTCTGCAGACCTATGCATTGCCCCGGTATAGCATTCACTCTTTCACATAGCACCACTATCTGGGGAGGCCATTGCCAAGAGAATTTTGATGTCTAATTTCCCTACTAGGTGGAGGCACTTAGGCTCTATGCAATGCGAAACTGCACTAAGAATTGGATTTTAATAAAAGATACTCCATGCCAAACGAGTGATCTTTTAGTTTAAAACTTGAGGGATCTTTTACATGCCGCATAATTGTACGACATGGACACTGCCAATTTTCTGCATCTTGAAAATCCACATACTGGAGCCAGGTTTGTTCCTGCCCCTTTGGTCGGTAAAGGCCTGTGTCTTAACCACTGCACCACTCTGTCAGCTAAGTCAGATAAATACAAAGAAGTAATGTATAATGTCATCATATCAATTTTTCATTTCGTTTTCTTCCAATCATTTTCCCCATTTTGAAGATTTCCTTCCATCATTACTCATACAGGGTGGAGCGCAGGAACTTCCTTTTTTGAAAATGAAAAAAAAAAAAAATTACATACCTTCATTCTTTATTATCTTTTTCCTATCATACATTAATGGGAGATTATGCTTCACACTATTTTGAAAACAATATCTTGTAAGTGTTGCCCAATTTTTTGTCAATACACTGGTTCAGTTGAACTCTGAAGTTTTGGTCAACTCTTTGGATCACATCGATGGATATATTGGCAGTTTCGGCTCGGACGGGGCTCTTCAGGTCCTCCAGGGTTCGTGGATGATTGTTATAAACCTGCAACTTCAGACAACCTCACAGGAAATAGTCACAAGGGAAATATAAACTTCTTTTTTTCCCCCAAGTACAGAAATGAGTTACTGTTTCTTATTTTGGCAGGGAGCAGTGCCCCCTGTTGCTTTTCTGCCTTTTTAAAGCAGGATTCTTGCTTTTTTAAACCCCTTTCTACCTTTTTGAAGTGCTCTGGATCATTTATCAGCTGCTGTTACTGCTACTCTTGTACTTCCATTCTCAACTCTATATGTGGTCTATTTCAGGTTATCTGGTCAACATTGTCCCTTTTCCTATCATAAACAATCCTTCTTTTATGCCTTTAGGAAGATTGTTTTTGTGTTAATGAACGCTGTAAGGGTGTTTCTGTTATCAGGATTTTTCATGAAACATCCATGTTTGCTATCTCTGAGATACTTTGCAAGGATCTTTTTGGAAATCGTGGGCTCTTTTAGAGAGAGAGACATGCTCTCTTCAAAATATTTCTTGCAATGGTAAGGACTAACTCACCAGTTTGTGCTCATAGTTAGAACTTCCTGAGAAGCAACAAAGCTGTTTGCAATTAGAAGTTTTATTTTTAACTTTTGATACTCGCATGGTTTTGCCCATAGAAAAAAATTAAAAGGTCATTTGGTTCGCTTGTATATTTATAAAATTGGATGATGAATTTCTCGCCAATTTGCTATGTTTATTTGCTCGTCCACGTTATGGTAATTTGTTCGTCCACGTTATAATAATTTGCTCGTCCATGTTATGATAATTTCCTCGGTAAATTTTTCTTAAAATTGGAATATAAAAAGAACAAAATCTAATTTTCGAAAAATCACTTTGAGGTGCACACCTCCATGCTACAAACTGAAGTTTGTACCAAATTTCATGAAAATCAGCCAGTCTAGGAGCTATGTGCGCCACAGAGATCCAGAAATACTTTCAGCTTTATTATTAGTACAGATGTTTGCTGTGTACTTTTTTGTTGAAGTACATATTCTAGTTACCAGTATACATTGGTAAATTTTAAAACCAAACTTTATACTATAATAAAATTATGACTCTGCTTATTTTATGCACTTGTAACTGTTCTTAGCATTCTCCAAACTGTCACTCTAATTAGTTGCAGCAACTGTTCACACATGTGCATCAGAGCTACAGTATTTCCAGTAGTTTATTTAAAAAATACATTTTATAGCAATTAAGGCAATTTCATATTTATTTTCTGCCGTGTGCAGGTCAACGGCAGTATCTGTGGAAATGAGTTTTCGAGATATTTGAAGAAAGGCATTTTGGATTCAATATTAACAATAGAGAAATGCTGAAATTATACCTCTTTTTTACACTTTTTTTTCAGCAGAAACGAAATAAACAAGCTTGTACAGCAAAGCTGAAAGGTAAAATAGATGATAAATGTGCAAAAAAATGTAAAGTGAAAAATGCCCTTTACCTGCCCATGGCAGTTTTATGCTGATTCTGAGTGATTTTAAATCATGCAAAATCCAGTGTTTGTCATCATGGGGAGGTTTTGCTACTCATACACACAAATATAGTCATCAGTTAAATAATTCTTATGGCCTTAACTAAAGTGTGAAATAAGTTTTTTTGTATTTTCCCTGTACAACTCAAGTCGAGTAAAAATTCAAAGGCCCTGCACGGCAGGCAGATCTTTTGAGCTCAGCTCGCAAAAAACTATGTAGTCATAAAGTATGGTCGATTGGGGATAAGATTTTTCAGCGGCATCGTGGGCTGCAGCACTTGTAACTCAGGTGCTCAAAATAACCAATCATTCGCGTTTTCCTGGCTGTCTTTGCGCTTTATATTTTGCTGCTTCAATAACCTTGCTGTTTTATTAAATGATAAGACCTTGATCATTTGTAGAGCATTTCTTTTTGTGATTATATGGATTATTTTTATCAGCAAAAAAAAAAAATTTTTTAAAGGGTCGCCCTTGCGGTAGACTACAGACTTAAACGTTGCTTGATTGTCAATGAATAAAAAGATGTCTTCTCAGAGAAAAGTTTATAGGGACATTTATGCAAAACATGACTGGTTAGTGAAAAAGATGTCCTGTTTTGTTTTCCTTGCTTGCTCTGTATTGGAGACTGCTTGAACCAAGATTGGAGTGACAGATTTAGGGCACTTGACTCAAAAACTAAAAAAACATGAAAGTTCTGAAAAGCAAATTAGAAAAGTCTATTGATTTGGCTATGCATGGAGCAATCATCAGTATCGGTTTTCAGTTAAAT
Source organism: Uloborus diversus (assembly GCF_026930045.1). Lineage (NCBI taxonomy): Eukaryota > Metazoa > Arthropoda > Arachnida > Araneae > Uloboridae > Uloborus > Uloborus diversus. Next base: position 17,759,304 of record NC_072737.1, on the reverse strand, counting down.
GAAGGTTATAAAGTTGCATCTAACTAAGCACAATGAAAAAATTTAAAGAAATTGAGAACTTCTAAAGCTAATTGATTGCTTGAATTTTTTTGGAGGCTTTGAATTACCATTGCGTGGCCATGACAGGAGTACAGGGTCAGCTATCCCTGTAGTGCTCTGAGTGCTATTTAAGTTTGCCAGTAAGCTTGATGATAATTTAAAAGCTTATTTTGAAACGGGCACCGTGTGTAACCTCCTGCTCCCGTGAATATGCCGGGCTGGGGTTTCAATCTTCATTTCTCGATCCCTTGATGTTGCTGTGCTGGGGTGTGCAATATTAATGAGACGAAACGATTAAAATCAATTCATTTCTTTTGCCTGCATCCGTGATACATTTTATTTCTCTTTTTATACACTAGATGGCAGCACCAGTCAATTTTAAACGTTATTGCGGATTTTAAATGTGATTGCAGAGATGCAGGAAGGAATTTTGGTACTACTGTCCAGATTGTGACGTTGGCCTCTGTATCTCATGCTTTGAAATTTACCACACAAGAAAAATTTACCTATCTTGACTTATGTTTCACAAAAGATTAATAAAATTCTTTTTTAATGTTTAAAAGACTTATTTCTTAAATTTTTGCTGCTTGCTTGGGCTTGCTTGTTGACTTTCGATAAAATTTTAAATTTTTTTAAAAATTTCAATCTAAAAAATATTGAAAAAGAAAAATTGAATGCACATGTTGTTCATACACTTATTTTTATATAATTTTTTTAAATAAAAAAATAGACACTTTTATGACCGTTTTCTTGAAAATTATTCAATTGTTAAGGGAAACTCGAAGACCATTAAGAATTAATTAGTTGACTATGTCAGAAGTTGCTCAAGCCGATATAATCAATAAAACTGTTTGTGCAAAATTTCTTATGAAAGCTGATTATACTGCTAATGTTACTGGGGAGAAAAAAACCCCTCAAGAAGTGGCATTCTGCTACAAAAACAAAGGTGAAGTACGTGAAAGATTTTTAGAGTTTCATATCCTGTAATCAGGTTATTGGAATATGCTTTGAAACAGTTGAATGTCATTTTAAAATGTAAAATTGAAAAACTTATTGACCAAACTTTTAATGGTGTAGCTGTAATGAGTGAAGAAATAGAAACCAAAAAGTATAATTAAGACTACATACTGTCACAAACTTTGTTAATGGTTATTATTTTCATGTTTTCATGTGCTTAATTTGTTGTAATTTTGCCAAATTTGGCATTCTTGTACTTCTTGAAAGTTAACATGAATGTTGACTTGGCTTGTATGCACCATTTAACATTGCGTTTATTGGCAAGAAATTAAAGAGATATCGCCAAATTCACATTACATTGGCGACTTATATTTGGCGAGGAATCGCTAAATGTTGCCAACCGTGGCAACATTTCGATTGTCAACGTGAAAGTAGTACTTCAAAGCAAAAATGGAACATCTTTGTAACATCTAGAATATTTTTGAATGGAAAATAGTAGAATGTTCCTGAATAGAAAATGCTAGAATGTTCTTTCAACGCTATATAAGAGAAGCAACTCCGTATTGAAAAGGTCTAGTTTTGACAGTCAGCTGTGTGTTGGAGAGCTTGTTGTAGCTCTGTTATTGCAAAACCCAATGCTCTGTGACTTTAACTTATTTTTTGCACCATGTGGATACCTGTTTACTGTTATGTTTGCAATGTTGAACGATATTTGCCTAATTGCTGTGTTTTTACAAGGACAAAGTTGGCATTTAAAACATTTCTTGAACTGTGCTGGACTACTAGAAATACTACTATAATGTTTACTATAATCACTTTTATGCACATCAATTAAATAAATACAAAAGTGACGACCAGCAACAGGCTCTGGGGCCCAGCTAGGCTGGTCCTAGTCAATTTACAATCCCCAGTGAAGATCAATGACCCTCTTACAACTACCTACTTCCTTGCTCATTACCACCTCTTCCGGTAAGCTATTCCAAGGTTTCACTACCCTGCTAAAATAATAATTTTTCCTAATATCCGTGTTAGCCTGAGATTTAAATAGCTTAAAACAGTGACCCCTTGTCCTGTTTTCAGTGCTAAACTTTAGTCCCGTAACATCTTTCATTTTAATAAATTTAAACAACTGAATCATGTCCCCTTGGTCTCTTCTTTGCTCAAGACTGTACATTTTTAGCATTCTGAGCCTGGTCTCATAGTCTAAATAAGAAAGTCCATTTATTATCCTTGTAGCCCGCCTTTGAACCCTTTCTAATACATTAATATCTTTCTTAAGATAAAGAGACCAAAATTGAACAGCATACTCCAAATGAGGTCTTTCCAAACTTCTATATAAGGGCAGAAGTTCTTTAGATTTGTTTGAAATAAGTCTATCCATAAACCCAAGCATCTTATTGACTTTGTTACTAGCTATGCTGCATTGTTAACTAAACTTTAAATCCTGACTTATTAAGATGCCCAGGTCAGTAACTTTTTCGCTAGGTGATGAAAAAAAAAGCTGTATCTCAGAATCAACAAGTGAATGTTTTGTTGAAACCAATGCTTAGCTGCTCTAGATTTGGTGTGCAAATAATTCCTAAAGGTTCCAACACAGGGTAGAATGAATCGTGTATGAAAATATTACTGAGCTGAAAAAATGCTTTTGAAGTTCTACAAATGTCTTAAGTGCTGTTCTACAGTTCAAGCAGCTTCAAGACTTTGGCGTTTTATTTTTTAATGACCTATACTTTCTCTTTTTGCTTTTGTTTTTCACTGTATAATGTCATATGTGACTTAACTCGTATGACACAAGAAGAGCATACCTTGTATGATCACTAAACAGCTCCAAAAATATAGCATTAATTTTTTGATTCTTGAAATACAATACTAACTTAGAAGCTTTTAATCATCAAATTTCAGTTAACAAAAGAATAAGAAAATCTCATTTATAGAAATACTCAAAGGAACATTTGTTATATCCGAAAAATCTGAATTACTGTAGAAAACATGTTTGTTTGTCCCAGAAGCTGAATCTTATCGTGCTAAGTGATTTTTACTTCCTTTTACATAAAAGGAAGTATTGTATTCGCGAAAAAAATTTTCACCCAAAATTCGGCGTTAATTTCCATTTTGCTCACCCCCAAATGAATGTTTTTTTTTCAACCCGACCACACGTGGATATGTGCCTAGGAACGTACAGACACCTGAATATCTGTTTTGACGATCCCCGAGTTAATTACAACGAGTTTTCTCGTGACGTATGTGTATGTGTGTCGCATAACTCAAGAACGGAATGCCCTGGAAAGTTGAAATTTGGTACGTAGACTCATAGAGGGGGTCTAGTTGTGCACCTTTCTTTTTGGTTGCATTCGTATGTTCCGAAGGGGGTCTTTTGCCCCTTTTTGGGAGGAAATCATTGTTAATTTTGATGTAAACTCAAGTGGTGTTATAATTTGGCGGACACTTGGCGATATATCGCCAGTCTTTTGGTCGCCAAGTTTTGTCGCCAACTTGGTGACAAATTTGGCGAATTTTAAATCTGATTTCAATGAGGCCACTGTTGGTGATATTTAGAGAGTAAATTATTGAATCACATTAAAATTGCCAATAATGAGAAAATAACAATTGGCAACAAATTTGGCGCCTTTTTTAAATTTTATTTTTAATCGGGTTTTAATTTGGCCACAGTTGGTGATATTTAAGGAGTAAACTTTTGAATCATATTAAAAGTGCCAATAGTGAGAAAATAACATTAAATTGGAATAAAAGAAAGTCATGTGATGTACACATCAGCTCGTTAAGCTTGTGTTTTGCTGTATTTAAGACTGAAAATAGATTTGTGTAAATTCAAAATGTATGTTATTTCACTTTTTATTCAAATGAACGGAGATGAAGTTTAGTAAATACTCAAGCACTCACTCAAAAATTTTTTTAACTTCCAACTGTGATGAAATCAGATAAGAAAGACTTAACATTTAAATGTTCGATATCTTTATCAGACTCGTCGTTTTTATGTAGAAGTCATTTCTTTACTTCCTGTAGTACGGATTAATTTTGTAAAAGAAGGCTGTCTTTTCAGAGTACAAACACGACATTAATTACATTTTTTAAGCATACAAGAAGAATTATTATTCTGAAGAAGATGGGAAGAAGTTCATCTGTTGCGACAGAGAAAAATAAATATTGCTATCTGATGCTTCTGAAAATCTTGATAATTTAGTTATTCATTATATTTATGATAACTTTCTTGACTAGAAAGAAATAGCATGAACAATGCGCAATATTAAATTAAGGTGAGAAAGAAGCAAATTATATCAAACATACAAACATAAGCTTCATAAATAAAAACTCTTGACTTAAACAACGTTCTGTTAAGGGAAAGGCACGGCTTTAAAGTTTAAAATTTATTTCCTAAGGCAAGTATCAAAAACAATTGCCTAGTTAATTTGCAGTTGATGAGTCTTGTTACATAAAGACTTTTGTTACGCCGTGTAAATTTTGTTCTGAAAGTGTATAATTTCTAAAACTAATATTTGGATTGGCTTTTAATGAATTCAAACACTTTATGAGAAAAATGTTAACAATTTCAGTAATATTTTCAATGCAATAATTATTTTTAAAAGTAAACATTTTAATTACAACAGTGCCCGCTTAGTCGAATATCGGTTGAATGAATATCCCGATTAATGTAACGCATTTTCAATTCACCAAACGGTAGATGCCTATTATTACTTCCTTTTACGAAAAAGGAAATATTGTATTCGCAAAAATATTTTTACTCAAGAATCAGCCTTAATTTCCATTTTGCTGTACCCCGAATGAATGTTGAGATTTGTTTTGACTCGACCACACATGGATACATGCCTAGGATTGTACAGACACCCGAAATATCCTAATTTTGACGATCCCCGAGTTAATTACAACGAGTTTCCTCGCGACGTCCGTATGTACGCATGTATGTGTGTATGTATCTCGCATAACTCAAAAAGGGTATGTCCTAGAAAGGTGAAATTTGGTGGGTAGACTCCTAGTGGGATCTAGTTGTGCACCTTCCCTTTTGGTTGCATTCAGATGTTCCTAAGGGGGTCTTTTACACCTTTTTGGGGGGATATCATTGTTAATTTCAATGGTAACTCAAGTGGTGTTATAATTTGTCAAACACTTGGCGATATATTGCCAAGCTTTTGGCCGCCATGTTTTGTTGCCAACTTGCGAAAAAATTGGAGATTTTTTTTTTAAATCTGTTTTAATTCGGCCAATGTTGGTGAATGATATTAAAAGAGTTAAGCACTGAGTCACATTAAAATTGCCAAATAAATCTGTGTAAAACGGTTTTTTTTTTTTGCTTTGGTTCGCAAGAAACTAGGGGTGAAAATATTTAATGTTTCCTTGCTTACTCCAAGGCGCTATTATCATTAAATTGGCGTAAAAGGAAGTCATGTGATGTGCATATCAGTTCGTTTCTTCAAAAATTTGTAGCGTTTTGTTGTAAAAAACTGTATATATCACTTACTGACTTTTCATGTCAAGTTTTCCTTTAACAAGTTTTTCGTTCAGTTTATGTCGTATATCAGCAAGTTACTGTGCCTTTTAAAGTAACTTTCAGTACTAAATGACTTAATATATTCTTTCTTTTTTGATGGTATGAAACCTTTAATTAGATTTTTTCCTTGGTTGAAAGAGCTGTTTTAATTCTACCTTTGTACATTGTGGGAAAAAATGTAAACATTAATTAGGGTTGATCAGTTTGCTTGCAGAGTAGAATTTTTGCCAGGACAATTAAAAAAAAAACTAAGGGAGGGGGAGCACCTGGTTAAAAAATGGCAAAAACTAGGATAATCGGCAGGGCTTAACCAATCTACAAAATAATTTTGCACCTAATAAAAATAAGACTTAAACATTATCTTAATTATGTATTACATCCACATTAATTTGAATAAAAGAATAAAAAAATATTCCTGGAAAAAAAATCTTGAAATAGGTTGAGAAACAGATGATGTTCCAAAACTTGTATTTTTTCTGCAGTGTTGAAAAAATTAATGAATAAAATTAAAATGTGTTCTGATGCAGACATTTCAATTGAAATCGATGAGATTTAACTATGTCTGATATTCTTTTCATTTTATTTATTCCTCGTAAATTTACGAATCTAGCAATTTTTACAAAAACATACTGCCAACCGTAATAATAAAAGTAAGCTTATTGGATGAAATATCACCATTTTCATTTAAAGTAAATGCCGAATTCCGGGTACGCCAATTTTCGCGATAATTGAGCTCGTCAAAATTCGAGCTGAGTTACATTTACCAGAGTTACATTTACTGAATATATTAAAAAACTACGTTAGTTCTCCTTTTTTTTTTTTTTTTTCTGTTTGACGAAAAGTTAAAAAATCTAAATTTTATTTTTATTTTTACTTTAAAAAAAGCAGTATTGTATTCGCGAAAAAATTTTCACTCAAAAATCGACCTTAATTTCCATTTTACTCACCCCCGAATGAATGATGAGGTTTTTTTTGGACTCGACCACACGTGGACAAGTGCCTAAGAACATATAGGAACGCAAAATATCCATTTTGACTAGTCCCGAGTTAATTACAACGAGTTTTCTCGTGACGTCTGTATGTGCGTATGTGCATCGCGTAACTCAAGAACGGTATGTCCTAGAAAGTTGAAATTTGGTACGTAGACTCCTTCCTAGTGGGGTCTAGTTGTGCACCTCCGCTTTTGGTTGCATTCAGGTGTTTCTAAAAGGGTCTTTTGCTCCTTTTTTTTGGGGGGGGGGGGGGAATCATTGTTAATTTTCATGTAAATTCAAGTGGTGTTATAATTTGGTAGACATTTGGCGATATATCGCGAGTCTTTTGGTAGCCAAGTTTTGTCGCCAACTTGGTGACAAATTTGGCGAATTTTAAATCTGATTTCAATGAGGCCACTGTTGGTGATATTTAGAGAGTAAACTATTGAATCACATTAAAATTGCCAGTAATGGGGAAATGACATTAAATTGGAGTAAAAGGAAGTCATGTGATGCACACATCAGCTTGTTACAGAATAAAAACAAAATGCAACGAAAATCGTTTTCGTGAAAACGAACCCTTTTTCGAAACGTGATCGCAAACACGTACCAGTCTCGGCTACGAGTACGAAAATTCTTCATTTCCAATGTTAAGTTTATTTGTTACAATTTATTTTAATTATTTTCAGTGTGTTTATTTCCAACCTACACTGTTTTTTAAATCATCACGTTTTCAAAATGACGTCACGTTGAGCCACCATCTTGAATTTGGCAAATTCAAACCAAAACACGAGAAAGGCGCGTTTCTCCATTGCCAATCTCTGTAAAACTGTCTTTCCGACACTGATTTGCGGTTCGGCAGGGATCGCATTCCGAAGCTTTGCACATAAATGACTTGTCTTCACCTTTTAACAATTACTAATTGAGATATTGTGACCAGGTGGATCTTTGCGACATACGTTGCCTAAATCCAATGTTTAATGGCCATTGTGAATAAAAAAATATTTTAAAATAAATCCTGAATTTAAAAAAAAAAAACCCCTACTGAGTCGCAAGTGTAGAATCAAGAGCGAAAATTGAAAATCCTTTTAAAAGCCTTATATTAAAAGTCAATGTTAAGCATTTTCAATGTCAAGGATTTTATTTGCTGTTAAATAGAAACTGGCTACAGATAAAAATTTTAAATCGTTGCGTTTAATTTCCTTGTCGGCCAACAATGAATTTGGTTATCAATCGCGTGAATAAAGGCTTAGCCGTTATTAAAATGTGCTTTAAAAAACGTTATAATTCGAATTCTATGAAACATGGAAGTTCCAATACATTCTATCCGACGCCGGAAAAAAATCTCTTTATTTTGGTATTAAATTAAATTTTTTAAAACTATGTTTTCACTGCAAAAATCGCGAAAACCCTTTTAGAGGATTTTAATGTCACCCAAAGATGCACATAGCTAAGAACACTCTCGTTCAACTCTCCTTTCGAGCAATTTTTTTTTTTTTTTTTCAAAATCGGTCCATCCGTTTTGGAGCTAGAGTGCCACAGACAGATACACAGTAACGTCAAACTCATAACCCCCTTCTTTTGTGTGTCAGGGGTTAAACAGTGGCCTTTAAATCAAGTATATGAAGGAGTAAAACTTTAAAAAGCCCGGCAGTATAGTTATTAGGTTTTCTGGACGGATTTCCGATTTGTTGTTTGCAAAGTTTAAGTAAACTTCTTAAGTAAACATCCCTGTTTAGTGCAAAATAAGAAGAAAAAAAAATAATGGAAATTCAACGGAAATGTTGATGTATTGCAACCGTGTAAGAAACATAGTTCAGAAGATGAGACTAATTATGCTTTTTAATTTTTGAAAATGAGGAATTTTATGTTTGGTTGCTGAAAGGGGCATAGTGAAATTGTTAGCTTAATAAAGAGTCTTCTTATTAATATTATTATTTTAGAAGACTTAGTAGTTTTAACACATTTTCAGCTTTGCAAAAAAAGAAAAAAAAAGAGACAATTTCAACTAGCCGATAAACATAACGAATTGAGAGTGTATATAGATGCTGTGACACTAAAAATGATTAATATTGATTCTGTAAATTGAAAACAAAGCATTCAACTTAAACTATACTTAAACATCAAAATTAGCTGTCGCCACTCGCCACGTGGCCAATAAATCAGAAAGTTGGCGGTATCATTTGCCAACTGGTTTCACCTCACTCTCAAACCCCACCTGCGCTGTCAACAATTTTTATTTGTCAAGAAACATTCTTTCCAAAATAAAATTATATCCTCTTTGCATAATTAATGCTTGATTATACTGTTAACATTAATGCTACTAATAATTTCATTTACCTCTATTTAAACTGATATTTTTTATGTGTTAGTAACAATTTTAAAATCCAACTTGTTTTTTAGGTATACACTTCGAAAAAAAAAAAATGTCGACTGCACAATAAATGTGGCAGCTAATAAATTTATTTTTACTCGCTACCCGAATAATTTCCCAATCTTGGCCTTTATTCAACTTCCAAATTATGGTGAAGGAAATTAATTAAAACTTGAGAGTTTGATTTATTGCGTTACAAAAACAATGTTGCAATTTCGTTATTCGTCACGGAAGCAATTAGAAAAATATCACGACACATGTCGTAGTGCTGTTCTGCCGTGGGTAGGTAAACGGCAGTATCTGATGTAGTCTATTGTGAGATTAGTTCTAAAATCTAATCTCTTAATCTCTTATTAGACTCTACATCAGATACTGTGTAGTCCAATGAGCTAATGAGATCTAATGAGTTTTCGAGATATTGTCGTCACCAATCTTAACTATAGTAACGTGGAAAATCGCGAATGGCGTGTTTCAAATTCGATGGTTAGCTGTAGTACTCAAAAAGGTTACCTACTGGTTATAGGGTCATTTCACGGTAATTTAGACATTTATGTAGATTCTGTAACGTGACCTTTTTTTGCGATAACTTTTTAATTTACTGTTTGATTAGCATATTATTTTATTTTGAGCTTTTCCTACCAACACACCAACTATTTAACTACCTACTAAGTAAATTGAAAAGTTATGGCAAAAAAGGTCACGTTACGGACTCAACATAAATGTCAAAAATACAGTGAAATGCCTCTGTAACTACTTCAAACGATAGTTATACGCTTAGTTTTTTTTTTTTTTTTTTTAATTAAAACATTGAAAATAACTGCACGCATCAGGTGGGAAAAAAAATATTGTTTTGACTCTCCTGAAAAGGGCAATTTTCACCTTCGTTAGTTTTGTATGGTGCCGACGATATTTGAAGAAACGCATTTTGGATTCAATTCTGGGAATTTTGATTAAATGTTGGAATTTGACGTCTTTTTCACTCTTTTTTACTTTCTTCTATATCTAATATATAGAAGAAAGTATTGGATTCGTGCAAATTTTCGAATTTCGAATTTTGACGGATTCGAACGTTTTGAGGTGTGCTGAGTCCATTTCGACTATTTTTGGAAAATGTCTGTCTGTCTGTCTGTGTGTGTGTATGTATGTGTGTGTGTGTATGTATGTATGTGTGTATGTGTATGTGTCACGTCTGTGTGTGACCAGTTTTTTGTGGCCGCTCTACAGCAAAAACTACCGCACGAAATCGAACGAAATTTGGTACACATATGTGCCCCTATGTGAACTTGTGCCCATTGGTTTTTGGCGCGAATTCCTCCAAGGGGGGTGGAGCAATGGGACGTTTTTTGAGTTACGCGTGCTTGCTATTCCTCAGGAAGTAACTGGCGGAATCAAACAAAATTTGGACCATATGTTGCCATTAACAGGAACAGGTGCTGATTCAATTTTGGTGGCAATAACTCAAACGGGGGTTGAGCTATAGAACGTTTTTTGTCGTCAATTGTGACTGCTGTATCTCAAGAAATAATGAACGGAATGAAAGAAAAATTTATCGGCAAGTAGACCTTAGTGGGTATAAGAGCTGATTTTATTTTTGTGTCAAAAACTGAAAAGGGGGTGGCGCAATCGAATGTTCTTTTTTTTTTTCATTGTGAGTGCCATTTCTCAAGAAGTAATGCTACGTTCTGGATGAAATTTGGAATAAATGTGAATCTATTTGTAAATAGGCGTTGTTTCAATTTTGGCGCCAATCGCTCCATGGGGGTCTGATTTTTTTTTGTGTTAATAAAAATAGCTTTATAAATGCAACAATAAGAAAGATAAATTGCATTACTGTCGTCTGCTTATTTCACGTGATTTTAATTTTCGGGAGATAATCGGAAATGTTATCGCAATGATTTAAAATTAATAACTGTTGCCATTTTATGTTTGTTAACAAATAAAACATCTAATTAATTCAAGCAAGGCTTTTAAAATAATTTTCAAGTCGTTCTTTGCTTTGCTTTTGCGGGAATTCAGGAATTCGGACGGTCGTCAAGTTTTTTTTTTTTTTTTTTTTGCTGGGAATATTGCATTCTTTTCAAGCATAGGGATTGATCAGAATTCACAAGAAAGATATAGAAGAAAGTTTCGTGATGGCCACAACATACTAGTTTTCAGCGGAAACGAAATAAGCAAGCTTGCGCATTAAAGCTAACGTACAACAAGTGACAAAAATGCAAAAAAAAAAAAAAAAAAAAAAAGCAGTTACTGCCATTTACCTACCCACTGCAGTGTTTTGCATGACGTTCTGATTTGAAAAAAATTTCTGTTAGCCAAGCCTGCAATTTAGGGATCGTTTAGAGATCGAACAGGGGGAGTCAATTGTGCCCTCCTCCTGGATTTTAAAATGTTATTGTGCATTTATTTTTGTATTTTATTGTGTTTTCCTGCAAATGCATTTAGTACCTTTTGCCGCATCCCTTTATTTTTGGGAGTAAGGGTGCATCCACGGGGGGGGGGGGGGGGGGGGTTCAAATCGTCTGTAGTGTCGCTGATAATTTGGTTCCTTTGGGTCTGTTTATAAAATGATGATTCTAATTTCCACTTATGTCGTTCGTTCAACATTCGTTCTAGATTCTTCGATACCATCCTTGTTAGAGTGGGAACAATCCTTTTTTGTTCTTGTTTCTAGAAAGTACTAAGTGATTATTCAACTTTTAGTTAAACAGCCCCCCCCCCCTCTCCTTCAAAAAACGCTTAGTATGTGACTTTCAGAGTTGTAATATATACTTGTATTTTTAAGCAACTGAAGTGTCCTATGTAAACATGCGATATTGATCGGTCTTCAACTGTTTAGTAGCGCCTTTAGTAATCCAGTAATTCTTCTGCGGTGGGAAGTGGGGGGGGGGGGATTAACCTTTTATTATAAAGGTCCTGAAGAGTTTCTACAGTGAAGGGTGTGGGGGAAATATCTAAATTCAGTATATGTAACTGCATTCATTAGATTCTACTTTTTTTTCTTTCTGTTCAACACGTCCTGTAGAAAACCCAAATAACTGGGTAACCTCCACCTTTCGCTTCACCTCTGAATTTATCAAGCTAGAAACAGTGATGTTCTGAAAAAGTTTTCTTCTTTCTTATAAATACTAGAAAATCGCTCGTCAGTGTATGACGGGTGAGAATTGTGAGAATTGCTTCTACATTTGAACGAAGCAGTTGCCTGTTTGGTGATATTTTGATAGTTTAAAATTTAACCCCGAATCCAGTGGATTAACCTTAAACTTCACTAGATAACGTTCATTGTTGACCACATTTTTCGTTTCTTCATTCTCCCATGAGTCTTACCAGTAAAACAGTTCAGTTACCGGATCCAGTTCAGCCCGGTCAAAATAAAGCATTTCCCTGCATGTTAAACATTACCAAAACATATTATCAAATTATCATGCCGTGGCGCGAGTTTCAATGTTGATGACGTCAGCATTACTCGATCATTCGCTATATAATATATATGAAGATACTTACGTATACAGTTAACATTTAACGTTCTCACGGAAGCCGGAAACGGTGGGGATATTTGACTTCCGTCGTATGTTCTGCAATGTAAAAAATAGCAATTGAAAGTTGATGACAGCTGTTTCGGTGTTAGAAGGAACCTCTTTTTCTGTGTAAAAAGATGAGCTTAAGGTTGAAAACAGTAACTCTGAAACAAGTGTCTGAGGGTTTTTAAAATTATTATTACTTTTCGTTCATTTTAAACTTTGTTTTATTGTTTTTTAATTTATTTGAATATTGTTCTCGGTGAACTTAATCTGCGTGGTGAGGATTTAGAATCATAGAGGTCTAGCAGGGAGAAAATTGTTAATTTGCCGAAGGAAATTCAAATTTGACCAAAAGATAAAATACGAACATTCACACAGCTTATTCATGCATAACATCTAATGAGAAGGAGCATTAGGCATCATTTAAAAAATATTTTAAAAATTAAAAAACGAATAAAAATAAATCCAGCCTTGCAATATTGTCTCCAAATTTGCTGAATCATCTGCAAAATTTGCCGAATAAGGAAATTTTGGGCGGTCACAATGACCTCCCGCGACCTCCCATCGGGGTGCCCCTGAGGTCTAAATCTATTGGGAGCTTAATTTCCTGGAAATGGGCAAACTGATGCTACATTGTTTGCTTCAAATCCGCACATTCATGGTTTTACATGCAGGGCCGTGCACGACGGGGGGGGGGGGGGGGGAGACACCCGTTGGCCGAGTCTGAAGGGAGCCCAATAATTTTCAAACTCGGCGTGAAATATAGGGGCAAACAATATGGAGGAAGGCCCGGTAAAGTCATTTGTGACGGGCCCCAAAATTTCTGTGCACGCGCCTGTTTACAAGTGTCAGTTTTTTCCCCCTGCTTCTGAATTAAAACAAAGGAAAAGTAATAAAACTACTCTCGATAAGATATTTACTTTTTCGTGCTTGGGACAAATTGCGCTTATGCTCGTAGGAGAGGCTGATGTTGAAATAGACGTCTTATCATTTTATTCTGCGTTAACTCTATAACTATGACTGATAAAATGAAGCTTTAGTTTTAAAGTATATGAACTAAAATTCTGCTAGGCAGCAATGTTTTGATTTCATTATTGCCTGGTGCTCGGAACATTGATAGAATAAGCAAAAAAAAAAAAAAAAAAAAAAAAAAAACATGGAGCGAGAAAAAGTTTCCATTTTTCAATAGTTTAATTTTTAATTATTTTTTTTATAATGTCCGATTTTTAAAATAATTAAGGCTTGGTTTTTATGACGTCACAATTGATGTACTTTGACGCATCCGTGTTCCGCGTTTCCACGTTATGATAATCAAGAAGCGAACTAAATACTGTGATCAACGACGCTTGCTTCAGATTTGGGGGGGGGGGAGGTGAGAAATGGAGATGCCGTTCTTCTTTTGAGGGATTAGTTCCTATAAGCCGAATGTGCGCCTCAGAGAGATGGCGTACCCCTCCCAAGACCGAGAGCCAACACCCCTTTTCAATTTTTGTCTCCCCAATAAAACTTGTCAATTTTGTACTAATGAGATTCCGAGCTAGCTGCTATAAAGGCACCTTTTATGGTTCTGCTTGATTTTTAAGAATACATTTTAAAATATTGTTAAAATTATCATTGTAATAAGCCTTGATTTAAAAAAGTTTTTCTTTTTTCCCTTGTACAAATTTTTTAATTTTCCGGAAATAATTGACCTATTTGAGTTGTTTGATTTTGTCAATTCGTTTTATTTTATGAATAATACACTATTTTACTACGAGGACTTGGTTTGTATTAGTATTCTGATATTCCTTTTCAAGGGCGGATCCATATTCTAGTTTTAGAGGGGTCATTAGTGAAAGATAAGCATACAAATTTAAAAGGGGAATAAGTGTATTAAACGGACATAAATATGCGGGCTATGGTTCTTCCCCGGTAATTGTCCAAAAAACGCAGTTTTAGGCTCGCGTTAAGGGGATCTTGATTCTTATAAACCTCCACCTGGATCCGCGCTTGTTCCTTTTTTTTTTCCAACACGAACATCGTTTGTATTAGTATTGTTTTTTCCCCCCTTTATTTTGTAAGAACATGGTTTGTGTCAAGGGCGGATCCAGCTTTTGGTTTTGAAGAGTTCATTTTTGAAGAACACACAGATCATTAGTTTTTGGTTATCTTTGGTCGCTTTAAGGAAGGTAATGACTCCTATGGCCCGCCGCGCTGTGGATCCGCGCTTGGTTGCATTAGTATTCTGTTTTTTCTTTGTTTTGTAAGAAATGGTTTGTATTAGTTTTCTATTTTTTTTTTTCTTTCTGAAAGAGAAGGTGGTAGTAACTAATGCATGTTCTGTCCCCTTTCCTTCCCCGTAGCATTCCCAGTATCCCGCCACCAGCTCCACTCCGAACAACCTGCAACCCAAGTTCCATCACCACCAGTTCGAAGACTGCCAGCACCAGAAATTACCGCCCTTTTATATGATTTAGAAGATCGCCCAAGAAGCTGTTCCGAAGAAAATGAGCTGAGCTCAGTTAACAATGAATAATCTCGGAATAGAAGCCAGTTCTACTTGAAAAGCTATGTAAATAATATTTGTAAAGGCACATTCTTGTTGTGCTGTTGTTTTATATTAGAGATTTTTATCAAAGAAAAAAAAAATTCTACGGATGTGAAAAATCAGATGTTAAAATGAATTTATATATCTTACATCCCGGCAAAGTGTGTGACCGAACGGCCAAATTTGGAAGAAGTGGCATTCTCTAACGCGTGAGAGCTCCTTATGAAGCTTCAACTTCGAATCAAAAGTTATGAACTGCTTAATTTGGGCGCGAAATGGCGCCATGATGACTATTTTCCTTTTTCGGATTGCGTAGGTATCACATGACTCAGCACGGCCGATACTATTGGTTTGAAATCCGTCATTGACTCCTCCTACAAAATCTGAAAGTAGGAAAGCGGAGCTGGTTTTCCGTCACAGTTTGCTTTTTTTCTTTTTTTTGCTTTTTTAATCCCTTACTCTGCTGGCAGGGTAATTAATTAATCAAACTCAGCCTGCTCCTCTGTCTCTCTGTCGAGTTCGATGATCTGTGCTGCCCAAACAATGCCGCCTTCTCTTTTAATTTTAACCCTTCTTTCTCACTTTTCTTAATATCGCATTCGATCATATTTCTTCTTCACTTCCATTCATTTTGCTTCTTGAATTGCTGATGTTTTCTTTTTTGCATACTATTTTTTCTTGATCTTTTTGACTTTTTTTTTTCCCTCGGGTGCGTTTTTAGAACTGAAATTTACTGTTGTGATTTTCAATGTGAACGCAAAAACGTGCGTTGAAAAAGATCAAACACATTGTTAGTTTTGTTATTAAATTATTACATATATGCAATCGCATCTGCCAACGCTTGCAACTTGGTCTTAAAATAGGTACAAATTTTCTCAGAAAAGTTATAGGAACCGGGGGGGGGGGGGAATGGGAATGGGGGTTAAGCCGCTACGGTACATATAAAGAAGTGCCCATCCACCCTTAGAGCAAGGGCACGAAGACCCCCCCTCCCCCTAAAAATGAGAAAAATACCCCCTAAAAATTTCAATGGCGCAGTCTGTGTCATGACCCCCCCCCCTTAGGTGGGCACCCCTGTATTAAGACTTATCACTCCCCCCCTCCCCCAATGTGTAATTGTGGCTGTGATAAGGATTTATGCAAATTGTGCTATAGGGCAGACCTACCCGCACCAAATAACTAATAAATACTATGTTTCCTTTCTTTCTTGAAAACTGCTGTATAACGTTTTCAGTAACTAAAAATCTCTGAGAGAGAAAAGCGAAACAAGAGCAATAAATGTTCAGGAAAAAAAATTGAATATGGTACCTCTAATCCTTTGTTTCATGCCATACTGCCAATACTAGTATGGGATAAGAGCTCGCTCTGCTGTGTCTCTGTTTGTAAGGATTTTTTATGTACCAAGAGTCTCCTCCCTTCAACCTTTCCAAAAAAAAAAAAAAGTTTATCCCCTTGCCGTGTTTTAAAATATTTTACTATGTTCAGGAAAAAAAAAATATATATATACAGTGCTGCAAAACCAAAACTTAATATGTTGGCAGGTGTGATTGCAGCGATTGAATTAAGTATCATATGTTTTTATTGAGTTAACATATTGCTGTTCATATTTGCAAATTTTATTTTTTAAAAAAATATAAATTTTTCTTCACTAAAATTTTGCGAGATATTTATTTTTCTGTTTATTCTACCTTATTTCCGGTGGTTTAGTTATAATTTTACTCATTTATTTATATTTTAACATAGTACTTCAATAAAATCCAGTGGATTTCATCTCCCTGAGCTAGATAGATGCTTAACTTCTTAATTAGAAAACTTAATTGGAGGAGACTGGGGTGGATACAGACTACCATTGGGGGGGGGGGGGGGAGGGGGGTCATGCTGAAAAATATAAGGTTCTGGTTACGGAAAATTTCTGAAACTGCTTGAGTGTCAATCAAACGTACCAAATCGGGCAGGAATAAGGCACCTACTAAAGATTAAGCGTTACTAATTTCATAGGCATTGAAAGGAAGTTGTATTTGAGACATTTACTCCTGAAAACAATTAATGAATGGAGTTGTTTCCTTCAGTCAAAAGTAGTACTTTTTGTCACTGAAATTGATAGGATTAGCAAAAAAATAATAATAATAACATGGACTCAGAAAATACTTTCATTTTCCCAACAGTTATTTTTTAATTAATTTTTTAAAATGTCCGATTCTTCAAACAAGGCGTGGTCTTTATGACGTCACAAATGATGCACTATGGGTCATCTTTCTACCGCATTTCCACGTTATGATAATCAAGAAGCGAATTACAATTGCGCTCTACGCTTGCTATCAACCCTATCGTTGCCAATACACGTGAGTAAAGATGCGAATTAAATATTTTGGACCATGAATGGCAACATTAAATGGCATTTCATCATTTGTCATGTCATCTGCAGAAGCGTTAAACGATGAAAGAGCACCGATTTAAGTAATTTTTTTAAAGTATTAAGCTTAAAGAAATTAAAAAAAAAAAAAAAGGTCAGATTCTATGTTTTTAAGCATGCTCTTTCAGAAAAAAATACTTTTAAAATTTTGGAAACGACCCCATTGAGAAGCTTTTTGCAATCGTTTACATTTTTTCCCTTAAAGTGTTTGAGCACAATTAGGATGGATGGTACTATCTACGATTTAGGGGACGGGGGGGGGGGGGTGTCATGGCCTCCATGACCATCCCCTTGTATCCTCGCCTTTGACTTGAAACCGTATTAGTGGATATCGCAACTTTGTGGCTATGGTAGGCGTATCAAGACATTCTGTGATTTGTGTTTCTTGTTAAGAATTTAAGTATTATAAATCATCGAATGAAATTTGAATGGTATGGATTCACTGGATTTTTATAGATTCTAGTTAGCTGTTCTAGTCTTGTTTTTTACATTCAAAAATACAATTTGTGAATGCTATTTTTTTTTTTTTTAATTTCAATTTATAACTTTTGAATGT
The DNA here is from genome assembly GCF_026930045.1 of Uloborus diversus. Lineage (NCBI taxonomy): Eukaryota > Metazoa > Arthropoda > Arachnida > Araneae > Uloboridae > Uloborus > Uloborus diversus. The sequence continues at coordinate 17,741,421 of NC_072737.1, read as the reverse complement.
TGTAATAATCCTGATCTTAACTGAGAACCTTGAATCAATAACTAATGAATCAATAACTAATTATTGATCACTTTTATTTACAAAAATAAGAACCTTCATTTTTTTTTTTTTTTTTTTTTTTTTTTTGCAAAAAATCTTTTAAACCTTTCACGTATACCATTAATACAACTGAAGACGTCAAAAATAGCAAAAACATGTACAACCTCTGACAGTTGAGTTCGGTGAATAGTCCTCTAACATTAACGAAAGTTAATGTTATAGGAAACACCTTCAAAATAGTCACCTCCCAAAACTATGCACTGTTGAGATCTGCTATGCAAGAAGTCTTCTTTTAGGATTGAGTTCAGAAGCCTCGTTACGTTTCGTTGGATGTCAGGAATATCGTCATATCTCTTTAATTTCAAAGCGAGAGTGAGCCGTGGGAATAGGAAAAAGTCTGGAGGATAGAGATCTGGCGAGTATAGTGAGTGCTCAATTTGCTGTACCTTCCTTTTTTTGCCAGGAACTGTTTAGCCAGACTTTTAAATTGATCATTTGTTCATTCGTTTTCTTGTTGTCAGTTAAAAACCAACGTATTAAACAAGCACTTTGTAAAACAAGTCTCACACGGAACGACATGCGACGCTCAAATGATAAACCGGTGGGGACATATATGATCAATACCTGCCGCTACGCAGGTGCAGCATTTTGTTTCGCTGGTGTTGCCTCAGCGGCCGTTCTAACTTCTTTCACTGAACTTCAATTCGTCAGAGGTTGTATTTTTCTATGTTGCATATGTGAGTTTTTCGTAATTGGCTTAACGTCTATGGAATGGTACATTTTTTTCAAAAAGAAATGGTCCTATAAAACCTTTATCTTCTCACTCCAGGAAGTGATCCTTACTCACGGTTCTATATTCAATTAGTTTCAAATTAAAAAATAAAATAAAACTCACTTCAGCATTTTATTCAGCGGGCAATGATGCTATGTACTATCCACCTCTGAGAAGTAGAGCCTACGGCTTTGAACAAGTCCATTTCTTTCAAGAGAGAGAGCAATAAGTAAGAAGAGGAATTGTTAGGCCCAGAGTTGGGCTACTATTGCAACCCTTTTATCGGCGAGAAATTCCTGTACCGCTTGCTACTTCTTACCTAAATTTTATTATTCGTCAAATGGGCAATAATAATGGGCCCTATTTCAACAAATGAAATCGTTTAATCGGTCGGGCAGCGGAGCTCAACTTGCCAGAGGTGGACAGTACAACTGTATCCGAAACTAGTTTATCCGATTAGACATTATCTCGCGCTGCTATGTTATTGTTAACGGCAGACAGCACTCAATGTCTTCTAAAGTAGAACTGTTAGTTGAAAAATGGCATTCACAATCTTAATATGTTGATTTTTTTTGCATTTTAATGTTAGTTTTTTAAATATATATTATATAGAGATCTCTTGCGACCATAAGTGATATGTGTTCTGGCTTATAAAGAAAACAAGGGAAAGAGTTTTTAATCTACATGTATCGTTGATCATTGTGTTCTAACCAAAGGGATTAGTGTTCTTAGCACTTGTTAAATAACAAACAGAGCGGGCTCTGTTTAAATAAATGTGCCCTAATTAGATATAGTAGATCTTTGAAGGATACTTCGATAATTGAGATATTGGTGAGGACGCCAGATTTTGGAAATAATCTGGTCGTTCCGGCCCCGCCATTTTCCTGAACTTCTGTTTTCAGGTCTGCAGTATCGTTTTCATTATTGGAATTATTATTATTGTTATTAATTTTATTTGATGTTTCTTGTTTCCTTTACTTATGCAAGGAAAACCAAAATAATGAAAAAAAAAAGCGCCTAGCTTTTGGCGACTGAAAATTCGCCAATTTTCTCAGTTATCGAAACCTTCTCGATCGTTGTTATGTGTATAATAATATTTTATGACCAGTGAGATAAATTTATATCATGAAGTGAAATGAATTAAAAGAAGCTTCCTGTCATTTTACTCAAGGTCAGGGGCCGACAAATCGCAGGCGATTAAAAAAATTACCTTGGCGAATAGTTCTTTCGGAACAAGATTCTATCTGTAGCCAAGTCTTACACAGCATTTTCTTATACACTCTGAGAAATAATGTGCCTGGCACCTAAATTTATCTCTGGCTCCTGTAATTTTGCGAGGTCTGTCGGTCCCTACTCAAGGTGCTTTATAATTTTCCAGTATGCAAATGCAGATTGAAAATCAAATAGCCGACGACGAACGAAATGTCTGAGTTATTTGTTCGGCATATTTTCTAAAAATAAGGGAGACTTTAGGTTAAGAAGGTTGTTAAGAAGGTTTTTGGTTATGTTCTGAATAACGCATTCTGAACATGGCCACGTTTTTATACAATTTTTACTGAAGTGTTTGGTCGTCTGTTTTAAGGGTTTGCCAAACGGAACCAGTTTCCAGACCGTGTCTTAGGTTGGTTGAGTTACCAGAACTGAAAAATTATCTATGTTTGGCGATATTTGGAATGTCGTCCAAAGCCTTTTATAATCGAAAGCTTCCCAATAATAGTATGAGGCATTTTTCTTCAATAAACAATTTTTTTTTTATTACTGCACACTTCGCGTTAAAAAATGAAATTAGATAAAAGGAATGAAGTTTTAACAAGTTATGTAATCCAATTTTGACTTATCATGCTAAGAAAGTTATAAAACTCGTCAGATTCTTATCGATGCTCAGAAAGGTTAAATAATAATTTTAATTAATGTTATTCTTATTTTTTTAAGACATCGGATACAAAAGATTACTTCAGAATTCGAAGTTTTTTACCGATAAACTTGGTTTTTGTCGATATTGAGTAAAATAAACTATCGATATCTTAGTTTTCCCCCCCCCCCCTCTTGTTGAAACATTGTCATTGTTGGACAAGTTGCCTTGGGTAATATGGTGTTAAAAGTGCCAAACCCATAATATCCCTACATTCCAAGTGCCAATGTACAGATCAACGTCTTTGCTGTGTTCTGTAAAGCATTTAAGGATTATTTTTGCATACATATGAAATGTCTTTTGTACTTTAGTGCTGTAATAAAATATTTTTGACTCTTGTTTGTTGAAGGATTGTTTTTGATTCACATCCTAAACCATTCATATTATGTCAACTGTTTTTAAACTCATTTGAGGAGTGCAGGGAACCTAAATTTCGTATTAAGGTAGTGGTAGTCTGTTCAGTAAAATTGACACCTAAGTTCTCTTTCATTTTCAGAAATTCATAAAATCGTTAAGCTCTATCATTTAATACCTGTCTTTAAGAATGTGTAATTACTATGTAATTTAGAAAGAAAAAGTATCTAATTGTTAAAAAAAAGGGGGGGGGGGAAGAGAACTTATAAGGTTTGAAAATGCATCCATATTAGCAGTAAAAATGTTGCTATTCCCTTGTTGGAGATTAAGAAGCTCGATTTATAATATGTTTTGGTAATGGTTAACATGCAGGGTAAGGCTTTATTGTGACAAGGTTACCATTTTAGGGAAATGAAGGAACGAAAAAATGGTCAACACAATAAACGCTATCTACTGGAGTGTAGGGTTCATCCTCTAGAGTTAGGGTTGAAATTTCAACTATCAAAATTTTACTTAAACATGCAATTGCTTCCTTCAAATGTAGAAGCAATTTTCACCCGTCATATCTTGTAACTAGAAAATTGCCAGTCAAGAAGAAAAACTTCAATGCCTGTTGCAAGAAGACAACAGCTCTTATCGATTTACATCTGTATCCTCTCTAATAATGCCTATCAGAATAAAGACAAACAGTTTTTAAAAGAGGATTAGAATCCTTAAAAATTCTCCTCTAAAAAAATAAAAATCCGTCCCTGCTACAAGTTTAATATCATTATCAAGGATTGGTGCTGAACTAAATCTTTCTTGAATAAAATTCACTCCCTACGTGTCTGTTCGTTGTCAGGTGTGCCCCGAAAGGAAGTCGCAGGAGGTTGCTGTGACCTTCCAAAAATTTTCTTATTCGGTAAATTTTGTCGATTCGGCAAATTTTGTAGAACAATTCGGCCAATTGGGAATTAAAAATGAATTCTGATCTCTCTTAGAAAAACGAAAGTCCTTAATTTGGAGGGGGGGGGTCTCGTCCCCCCCTCCGGGTTTTGGAAAATTATTGTATTTACATGCAAGTAAATGGGTGCAGTTTTTTGAAACAATTTACATATAGCTTGTATACCCGTTGTCCTCCCCCTCGTGAAAAAATTCGAAATATCGGGTCTGGACCTCATAATTCTTATATATCCTAACACTGGAGATCGCTAATAATTTCACGAACCCAAAATTATTCGATAAATTTCCACACAGGGCCCGATTAACCTCTGAAGTTAGAGGAAGCTAAGTCTCGTTTCAGCTCCCCCCCCCCCCCGCCTTATGTTTTTATTATATATTTTTAAAAAATGCTACGCACATTGAAACAAAACTCACTAACCTATACGTATTATTTCCAAAAAACGGCCATTTCCAGTTAAAGTTTATTCCCCTCCCCCACCGCCCCCCCAGACATGTTGAAATTTTGTGTATTACATATTTTGTACTTCCATTCACGGGTGCTTTGTTGTTTTAAGATGTGTCACTTCATAAAATTTATTAAATGTGATAAAAGGACATTGCAGCACGTTGGGACAAATTCCACAGATAATAAAATAATAGTTTAAAAAACTAAAAAAACACGCTTTCGTAGCAAAATGAACTAAAAAGTGAAAAATAATCTTTGGATGATTAGTTGACCAATCACTTAATTTTAATGGAATACAAAAAAGCGTGGGGTGCTGTCTATTTACATTTTTGCTTGGACAACAAATGGAAGAAATTCCAGACAACTGATAAGAAGCCCCCCACGCTTTTTTGTATTCCATTAAATTTAAGTGATTGGTCAACTACTATCATCCAAAGATTATTTTTCACTTTTTAGTTCATTTTGCTACGAAAGCGTGTTTTTTTAGTTTTTTTAAACTATTATTTTATTTTTCTGTTTTTTAGTCATGTTGATGAATTATCAGGCAAAGTTTTTTTTTTTTTTGGTGCGTTATATGAAAATTTGAATCAGATTGGGACTTAATTGACGAAATTATTTATGAAACGAGTGCGAGGTAATATCTCAAAGTTAAGACAAGGGCACCCGATGGGAAGCTACTGTGAGTCATCGATGTATGTTTGCGGAAATCATATTTATATTACTTTGAAAATTTGAGATGCATTTGAATAAAAGTTTTGTTCAACAATGGTCTCATCAGCAATAAATTTCCAATTGAAGGCTCACCTCAATTTTGGCATGAAATTAGTTAAAAACAGTTTTATTTCATGTTCTAATTACCTTGGAACATTGGAACAAATTTTGTCTGATGCAGAAAAATTAAAGGTTTTTGTAGATATTTTTAAATAATTTTTGCGAGTATTTTTTAATGTATTTTTTAAAATTTTTCTTTTTTCACATTGTTGGATTTATGCCAAAATATTGATTAAAAATGGAGGAAACTCACAATTAAAAGAGTTAATTAATTAATTTGATTATAGAATATTGCATTGTCATCGGGTCTGAGGTCGCGTGCAAAATTTCAAAAGAATCCGATCGCAGGAAGTGGGCGAAATTTGAGCTGCAAGATTCCATTACAAGATACATACATACATACATACATACATACATACAGGTGAAGCTAATAAAAGCGTGTTAAAAATAGCTCGCTACCACATTTTATGAACTGTGTCATTACTTTTTAAAATTCTTCCAATATTTCTATTTAGCAAGTTCTAATGTTTGAAAACTTTTAAGCATGCATTCAAACGCAGAAATTCAAAAATTTTAAGTCATTTTAGGGCCCCTTGTTAATCTTGAGGGGAAGCTCAAGCTTCCTGAGCGTTTTGGGTAATCAGGCCCTGTTTCCACGGCCGGGAAAGTGGTTTCATTTGTGACGCTGAAGCGAATTGCTTTTGGAAAGAAGCTTTAAGAAAAAAGGAAAAGCAAGATAACATGATGTACTACTTATCAGTAGATAAATTTAATGCTATCGGCCAAATCCTCTCGAACAACATTCTGGCTGCTCATGCCGTTATCATTCTCGAACGCGTGTTTTCTGGTAGACTTCGTAAATCAGCTTTTTTTTTTTTTTTGAAATCTTAGGAGTTCCTTGTTTCGTAAACATTTAGAGACTGGTTTTTATTTTCATGCGCAAAATCGGTTTCCAGTACAGCGTTACTACTGTTTTTGAGTTTCTTTGGGAAGTGGGAGGACCTTGAAAGAAGTTTAAATTTTCATGGTGATTCATCTTTTCGGGCTTAGTTTCAGCAGGGGTGCCAACCCACCCCCCTAAAAATCGCATAGACCCCCTAGAGTAAGAGCCCCCCTAAGGAGAAAAATACCCTCTTACCCCCCCCCCATTAAAAATTTCATTGGCGCAGTGGCTAGGTGGACACCCTTGTTTTAGAGAGGGTTTAAATGTAAACTTCAACCTATTATGTATCGTATGCTTCATGTTGTTTTCTTAATGAGTTAAACTTTATGGAGCATATTAATTGTGGTTAATCATATTGAATAACTTGGTGTCTCTACTGACAGGTACGCCCCAAATTGAAAATGTTGGGGAAGGGGAAATTCCAAATTTACCGAATGGAAGTCCAAATTTTGCTGAATGATAAAATACGGGTGTGCACACGAAGTACATCTGATGAAAGGGCATTTAAAAATTGTAATATTGCAATTACGTCCCTAAATTTGAAGAATCGTCTGACAAGATATGCCGAGTAAGGAAAATGTTTGTAAGGTCACAATAAACTCCCATCGGGGTGCCCCTGTCTACAAAAAAAAAAAAAAAAAAAAACTAGTATGTTGTGGCCATTACGCAACTTTCTTCTATATCTTTCTTATAATTCTGATCCCTCCCCATGCTCTTATTCCCAACAAAAACAAAATTAAACACGCCAAAACTTGACGACCATCCCAATTCCCCATTTATCTCAAAAGCAAAGCAAAGAATGAAAATTGAAAATTATTTTTAAACCCTTGCGTAAAATAATTACAAACATTTCTTTGTTAACAAACAAAAGATGGCAACAGTTATAAATTTTAAATCATCGCGATTTTCTGGTTATTTTCCAACAGTTAAAATCACGCGAAATACGCAGACGAGAATCTATTGCAATTTATCTTTCTTGTTGCATTTATAAAGCTAGTTTTATTCACACAAAAAAAAAAAAAAAATCAGCCCCCCCCCCCATGGGGCGATCGGCGCCAAAATTGAACCAACGCCTGTTTACAAATAGATTCATATTTATTCCAAATTTCATCCAGAACGTAGCATTACCTCTTGAGATATGGCTCTCACAATGAAAAAAAAGAACGTTCGATTGCGTCACCCCCTTTTCAGCTATTGACACCAAAATAGAATCAACTCTACACCAAAATTGAATCAGCACCTGTACACGTTAAGGGCAACATATGGACCAAATTTTATTTGATTCTGCCAGTTTATTCCTGAGAAATAGCAGGCACGCATAACTCAAGAAGCGTCCCATTGCTCAACCCCCCTTGGAGGAATTCGCGCCAAAAACCAATGAGCATAACTTCACATAGGGACACACATGTTTACCAAATTTCGTTCGATTTCATGCGGTAGTTTTTGCTGCAGAGCGGCCACAAAAAAAAAAACCGGTCACATACATACGTGACACACACACAGACAGACATTTTCCAAAAATGGTTGAAATGGACTCATCACACCTCAAAACGTTCGAATCCTGCGAAATTCGAAAATTTGCACGAATCCAATACTTTCTTCTATATATTGGATATAGAAGAAAGTAAAAAAAGGGCGAAGAAAAAGAAAATCCGCATAAAAACAATAGAATGCCTCAATTTTGAAATGAGAGGTATGTTCGAAGTCGGTGCTTAATTTGCGTGGGAGTCCTGCCCTTTTCAGTTTTATATGAATTTTTATACATTAGACGGAATTCAGAGTTTTATGAAAATTTATTCTTAGGGTTGTTTTTTTTGTGGGAGAATCTCTTGATGGAAACTATCGAGTATTTTAGGTTATATTAGGTACTTAGAGCCGGATACTAAATTCTTAAACCTTAAATTAAGCATTAAGTGGAAAGAGGAAGTGTCTTATTTTCTGTTAGAAGATTTTTATAGGTGAATGTATCTTTGTATAGCAAAATTTGTCGCAACAATGGAACACAACAGTATTTTTATCAAAAGAGCGCCAATATGCAAAATTTTAAGGGGAGGGGGGGGGGTTCAGATATTTTCGTCATAGAAACCAATTTTAATACTGATTAGAGTTATTAAAATTTGTCATTTTCAATAACTTATTCATTAATTGCTGGAGAAGAAATGTTTTTACATTTTTGCAAAGAAAAAAGTACTAAAAGCAAGGAAATTCCAATTTTAAGGGGGGGGGGCTTGAGCCCCACTTGCCCCTCATATGGGCGCCTTTGATTTTTATGGTATCTAATTTTAGTTTTGAGTAAATTTGTTTCATTAATTAAGTTGGTCCGTAGAATAAAATTTAATATTGTATTTCCAGCGTTTGCTTATTTTAACAAAACGTACGTAAACTTAAAAAGTTGCATTGGAAAAATTAAAAGTTAAAATAACAAAAGTCAAAAATCATTAAAAAATATTGAAAAAAAAAATAATATTTATTAAACATAGTGGGGTAATGCATTTCTTTTTCTTTGAAAATGTCACCTGCGACGGTAAAAAATCGTGGATAAGTCCTTTTTTGAAATTATAGCTCGAGCTTGCTCCCTCCCTGTGATATTGAAGAAAAGTAACTGAGGTTACGTTGCAGGAGAAGAATGGTAAAGCTCCTCAATAAAGTAATTCTTGATTTTGAAACTAAATTTTTTTTTTTTTATCACGAGACTTATTAAATACTAGTGGCTTTGCCCGTAATAGTAAGTTAAAAGCTCTTTTGGTTCGCCTGTATATTTACAAATAATGTATGGTGAATTTTCTCGCCAATTGGCTTGTACCCATGTTACGGTTCCACGTTATGATAACTTGTTAATTTACTCGTCCATCTTCTGACAATTTTGCTCGGGAAAATGTCCTTAAAATTGGAATAGAAAAAGAACAAAATCGAAATTTCGAAAAATTGCTTCGAGGTGCACACTCCCATGCTACAAACTAACTTTGTGCCAAATTTCGTGAAAATTGGCCGAACGGTCTAGGCGCTATGCTCGTCACAGAGATCCTGACAGACAGAGGGACATTTAGCTTTATTATTAGTAAAGAAAAGATAAAGAAGACTAGAAAGCCGCCCGTCATAGTATGACGGGTGAAAATTGCTTCTCTTCTTCTACACTTTAACGAAGCAATTGCCCGTTTGGTGATATTTTGATGGTTGAAATTTTAACCCCAACTCCAGTTGATAACGGTCATTGTTGACCACTATTTCGTTTCTTCATTCCCCTGAAATGACAGTCTTGCCAGTAAAACAGTTGAGTGACCGATCGAGTTCAACCTTGTCACGATAAAGCCTTTCCCTGCATGTGAAACATTGCCAAAACACATTATCAAACTACCATGCCGTGGCGCGAGTTTCATTGTTGAAACACGCGCGTTACTCCATCATTGGTTCGATATATATAATATGAGGATTCAAAATATCCAAACATTATTTGATGATTGAATTTCGAACTCGTATTTGGATTATTATACGTACTTGGAGTAAGGATGAGACAACTCCACTACCTAGCAGTTAATTTCTCATTGATAACATTTTATTGAAGTGTCATTGAAATTGGCTTTATAGAGGCAAATTCTAACGTAATATAAAATATACATGTTTTTTTTTTTGAGCAATCACGATTGCTTATTGTTCTCACTTGACAGTCCTTGATGTTCCGGTTCCTTTTTCAGCTTGGACCAGGGCTGCAGCACCACCGTCCACCGGCGGCGGCGCGGCTGCTCCTGACCACTGTCCCCCGGAATCCACTTTTGCTGGGCGGTGGCGTCCATGTCCCACACACACGAACGCCTACACACACACACACGAACGCCTACACACACACACGAACGCCTACACACCACACGAACGCCTACACACACACAGACGAACGCCTACACACACACGCACGTACACAACACTCACTCACACACATGCATACATACACTTACGCACCCACGCACATGCGCCTACACAAACACACACGCTCGTGATTGCGAAAAACATAATTTGAATTCAAGATGCCAAAAATTCAAATTAATTTTTATTATTTTTTTTTGAGCAATCACGATTGCTTATTGCTTTCGTTTGACTGTTTTGGGCGTCCTTTGATTTCATTTTCCCAGCGCCACCCTCCGCACCATCAGCGTCGACCGGCTCCTCACGATGCTGCTCCTCTAGCGAAAGCCGTCTCCAGGTTGCATCCATGTCCTACACACACGCGCATACATACGTAACTACACACACACACCCACGCACACACAAACACATACACACAGACACACGCATACATACACCTACACATACACACACACACACACAACTACCCACACATTCATGCCTGCGCACAGACACAAACACATATGCCTACACACGCATACACATACCCCCTCCCCGCACACACACTCATACACACAACTACCCACACACTTATGCCAGCACACAGACAAACACACATGCCTACACACATACACATACCCCCTACACTCAAACACATATACCCACACACACAAACACGCCTACATACACACACTCGTGATTGCGAAAAACATAATTTGAATTCAAGATGTCAAAATTCAAATTAATTTTTTTTTTTTTTAATGTTCCGGCTGAGCCATTTCAAAACTAGGAAGGCAGATTTTTGGGGGTGGCATAAGGGCCAATAAACATAATCACATTTAATTTACAATAAAGCTGTTATTCTGCTGAACTTCGGCCATTAATGTAAATATGGATAATGTAATATAAACCACTAAGTAATGTAGCTTCACGACTCAAAGTATGGTTTTGTTCCCTTAAAAAATTATGGTAAAAAAAAACTACAAAAACATTTTTATAGCAAATGAACCAAAACATGAAAGCCTTCCACTTAGAACCCAGGAAAAAAAATGGTTTTAATGCGTCAATAAAAGTAATCCTCATATATATGATAGCGAATTCACTGATCGAGTAACGCTCCTGACGTCACCGACAATGAAACTCGCGCCATAGAATAATAATTTGATAATATTTTTTGGTAATTTTTGACATGAAGGCAAATGCTTTATTGTGACGAGGCGGAACTGAAACCGGTATCTTAGCTGTTTTACTGGTGAGACTGTGTCATTTCAGGGGGTTGAAGAAACGAAAAAATGGTCTACATTTAACGCTATGTACTGGAGTTTAGGGTTCATCCTCTGGAGTCAGAGTTAAAATTTCAGCTATCAAAATACAGTGAAACCTGTGTAAGTTGACCACTTGTGGTGCACTACTTTAGTGGTCAACTAATAGAGGTTGAATAGGGAAGTTTTCGATTTTTCAATTTTATTTTTATATGATAGAGTAACATGTATGAACATCATAGGTGAAAAAAATTTTGCGATACGATAAGTAGTTTTTTTAAAATTAATTTTTAAAGTTCAAGCTCTTGTGACGTCAAATGGCATAGGAAGTGACGTCATCCCCTCTTCCGATAGGGGAGAAACCGCGGACGTGCATTTGGCCTCGAAGACGAAACGTAAAAGGCTTTCTCCTCGCATTTAACTCCTCGCGTTTCTGGAACATTAAACCTCTCATCCTCTCGAAACTATTCGAATATCTCATTGGTGTTACTTGAGGAAGATTATTTAGATTGTGCTTTAACGAATCCGGCCTCCATAGTGTGTTCAAAAGGATTATTGAATTTCTAAAAAATATAAATATCAATGCGCTCAAAATGTCCGTACGAAAACAAGGGATCTTCGGCGGAAGGCTGCCCACTCGCGCCCTGTGACGTAGGCTCGTGACGTTTCAGAAGCGCGCACTTTTGCGCGTGGATTTTTAAAAATTCATTAAAAATCAACCACGGTGTTTTAAAATTCGGCGATGGTGAATTTTTTAGTTTTGAGGGTCAATTAACAATATCCAATAGCCAAAATATGAACATTTAATAGGTTGCAACTTCCCTATTATATGGTATAGATCTAATTCTGTGCCTAAAAATAGCGGTCAACTTAGTCGGGTGGTCACCTTACAAGGGTGGTCAACTTTACAGGTTTTACTGTATCACCAAACAGGCAATGGCTTCGTTCAAACGTAGAAGCAATTTTCACCCGTCATACCTTGACGGGCGATTTTCTAGTCTTCTTTACTAATAATAAAGCTGAATGTCCCTCTGTCTGTCAGGATCTCTGTGACGTGCATAGCGCCTAGACCGTTCGGCCGATTTTCATGAAATTTGGCACAAAGTTAGTTTGTACCATGGGGGTGTGCACCTCGAAGCGATTTTTCGAAAATTCGATGTAGTTCTTTTTACAATCCAATTTTAAGAACAAAAATATCATAAGATGGACGAGTAAATTACGAAATTATCATAACGTGGAACCATAACATGGGTACAAGCCAATTGGCGAGAAAATTCACCATACATTATTTGTAAATATACAGGCGAACCAAAAGAGCTATTAATTTTCTATTACGGGCAAAACCGTGCGGGTACCACTAGTCTATAGTAAAATTGTAATTTGAAGGCTTGATTACTGTACGCTTTGGTTACTGTATAAAAATGTGATATGGCGTAGAAAGTAGAGCGGATGAAGATCGCTTAACGGCCGTGGATTCTGGAAAGTTTTTAAAATGTGGAGCCGTCCTTTTCTTGTTTATGTGTGCACCTAAGTCTTCATTTAAAATTTCTCGCTAGCAAATAGCAGCGAGATGAATTCTTCAGCTGGCTGGGAGACCTACCGCTTTCCGGTTCGCAGAGCTCCTGTTGTGGCTGGCTTGCACATTTTTACCCCTGCGAGAAAGACAATCGATTGTTTACAGTCTTTTGGCATTTCATTCAATTTAATTCTCCGTGCATTAATTTGTGGCATTAATTTGGTGGATTTATTCAAAAATTTTTTTAACTGTTGCTGTATAGCAGTTGGGGGGGGGGGGGTATCCATGGCTCAGACTACTCTATTGCATGGCCCGACTAACTCAAAAGGAGGCCTTAGGCTCACAATAATTTTTAGGCCCCCGTGAAGACTCTGTAGCGAAATACAGAGGTTGATTTACATGTTTATGGCCGGTCGGAATGCATTTTTGGGGTCATTTGTGTCTATCACAGAATTATGTAAATAATTTATCATGTGCATTATGAATCCTCCTCATAATTGTGACATGGTAAAGTTGCTACTGGCAAAATGAATAAAAATTCTCCTTTTAGGCAGCTCATTTCCAATTGACAAGTCATTATTTTATTATTATTTGTAAAATACTTGTATTTTTCGTACAGTTGTAACGCTATGCATAATTCTTCAAGTAATTTGGAGCCCCTTAGGAAGATGGGGACCCCAGGTCCAGGCCTAGTCGGCCTAGAAAGCCCAGGGGGAGGGGCATTAAACCACCACGAGCTATGGTTATAAGCCTTGTTGTTGATGTTTTGAGCTGCTTTTTGACATCACAGAATAGAGTTCCCATTAGAAGAAAAAATGTGTGGAAAAATCTCACCTTCTGCTGAAGTTAGAGTGAGATTTTTAAAAATTGAGAGAGATTTTACAAAAAATCTTAATTATTCAATTTAACAGACGTGGCAAAAACGCGAGAAAGTTCCGCATCGACTGTTTCTAGTGAGATTTCTTTTTAAGTGCGCGATTCTTGCGGTTTCGTGCTCTATCGGCACCAGAGTCATAGACATGCTTAAGACATCACTATGGGGTTAACTCAATTTTCTGAGCCTTTTAATGTATTTAGGCTCGTTAACAAGGACAAGTTCACTGTATATGACTTCGCTATCAACTGATATACACTGCTCGACATTGAAAATGCGACACCAAGAAGGAGTGTTCAGAAATTTATGTAAATTTTAGAGTAGACGTACATTACTGAGTTATGTAAATGATTTGAAATACGCAGCTCTCCGACCACGTGAAGTAAGATATAAGGGAAGGAACTTGCAGAATGGGCAACATTCGTGTCGTTATTTCTGACTGGAGAATTATCGAAGAAATTTTGTTTTTGTCTTGGAGGATACGTGTAACACGAGAGAATGCCAGGCCGACGTCAACGAAGGCACTTCCAGCGGATAGATGATATTACGAGGGGTATGGTGATCGAGCTGAGAAGGGGAGGTTGGTCCGTACTTCAAATCGCAGCTGATACCCACATGGATGCGAGCACGGTGCATCGGCTGTGCCGAAGATGGTTGGAACAACGAAATGTGGTAAGATTGAGGGGTGGAGGGGCAGCCAGAGTGACGTCAGAACGCATGGATCGACGAATCCACCGACAAGCTGTAGCAGACCCACAAGTCACTTGTTCCTCGATTCTGCAGCAGGTGCAAGATACCCTGAATGTTCCCGTGTCAAACAGAACCATTTCCCGTCGTTTGGTCGCACGTGGTCTGCAATCACGGCGTCCGCTAAGAAGACTGCCATTGACCCCACAACATAGACAGCAACGTTTAGTATGGTGCCGGACTAGAGCGACGTAGATGACAGAATGGCGAAATGTCGTGTTCTCAAATGAATCCCGCTTCTGTTTACCCAGTGATAATCGCCGCATACGTGTGTGGCGTCGACGTGGAGAAGATCTAATCCGGCAGTAACTGTGGAACGTCCCACCGCACGACAACGTGGCATAATGGTTTGGGGCGCAATTGCGTACAATTCCGTATCACCTCTAGTTCGTATTCAGGGCACTATGACGGCCCAACGATACTTGGATAATATGCTGCGGCCGGTGGCAATCCCTTACCTTCAAGGGCTACCTAATGCAATTTTTCAGCAGGATAACGCCCGACCACACAGTGCTCGAACTGCCAACATGCTCTCCAAGGCACATAGATGCTTCCCTGGCCACCATACTCTCCTGACCTATCACCAATTGACCATGTGTGGGATGTGATTGGACGCCGTTTTCAGACTCTGTCCCTGCCTCGTTCAGAAGACGAACTGTGGCAAATGGTTGAAAGGGAATGGAGAGCCATCCTTCTGGACACCATCCGCACCCTTATTGACTCTATGCCTAGACGTGTTTCTTCGTGTATCGCTGTCCGCGGTGGTCCTACATCCTACTGAGCCGACGCCGTTCTCGCTCTGTATTCTGCCTATCATTTTGAAATTAAGATCATTTATTATTCCTTGCTGTCTCTGTCTTTTTTCCAAATTTCATCACTTTCTGACCACTTCTTCTTGGTGTTGCATTTTCAATGTCGAGCAGTGTATATGTTTTTTTTTTTTTTTTTTTTTGTGGAGAAGGAACTGGAGCTCACTTTGTGGAGTCAAAAACTTTTGTAAACCTTTTTTTAGGGGGAGGGGGAGGATATTTTCTATAAAACAATTTCTATTACATCCTAAAGGGCATTTTTAGGCGCAACACAATTCTATTTGAAACCTCTCTCGTCCAACGGAGAATGTTGCACTCGTACAAAATTTTAAAATTTGAAAATTGGTAGAGTTTTAAAACATGTTTTGTGTGTTTTCCGGCGATTTTTTTGAGCTTATGATGGGGCCGATTTTGCATGCAAAAACTTGTGAAAGGTCTGATTGTGCAATACAGAATGTTGTGAAAAGACTACTTTTACAATACGAAATTTATAAATGGGACGGCTTTTACGGTGCGAAGTTTTGTTAAAAGGATCTCAAAGATGAAACAAACTTACTACAAAATACCTAGCTTTGCCTTCAATCTTTGAGATGAACCGTACCATTGGTGCGGTCACTCTTCTGGTGTGCCAATTCTACATTAGCTACCATTTGTTTGGCTCTTTTAAGAGGTTTTCCGCCTCCAGCTCAGTTACTTCCTATTCCGGGCTGATGAGTGCTAAAAAGCACGAAACTGCAGTCCTCGAGTGGAATAACTGAGCTGGTGGTGTATTTTATGTATGATACACTTTGTCTGAATTTACCTCTGATACATGTGTGTGTGTATAAAAGCTCATTTTTGAAGTCAACTCCGTCATTTTTCAAAGTCGGAGGTCGTGCGCTTTCCAGCAATTGTTCATTCCGTCCACGTGCAACGTTTGCCGCCACTGCTGTAGACACTCATTTAGAATCAGGTGGGCAATATTTGTGTTTGTCATCCCCATTTTTATAAGTATTCGATTTCAATTCAGGTACGTTTCTTCCAAAAATAAAATAAATAAAAGATCTTGTCCAGATCTGAAGATGCGATTGCTGTTTGCGACGCCACTAACTTGGTCGAGGAAGTACCACAGCCAGAGAAATTATCTAAGGTAATGGACAGAACTGCGTCGTTATTTCCCATGCTTGCTTAACCTGCTGTCTTGCTTCCATTACCGTTTTGATCTCCTTCCCCCAAATGCAGGTCATATCCATTTAATTCCGTCTTCAAGCTGCCCACACAAAGTTCTGTTGGTGCTAACTTCTGGGGAGGGAGGTGTCGTTGCGAAGACACCTTGCTGCGAGACAGATTACATGGCGAGGCACTTTTGAGCTGTATGGTGTTCGAAATAGGCCTGTTTGGCTCTTGTAAGATGGCAGATGGCTTCTGCGGGGAATTATTATTTTCACTTGCTTTACGAAAGTTTTTTTTTTTTTTTGGCTTCTAATGCCACGCTGAGGTCATTGCGGTTTAATTGGTTTTTCTGGGAAGAATGACATGCAGATGGGGGTATAACGAAACTTTTTTGTTTTACGAAATTTAGTAAGGAGTTTAGTTTCTATTATTTACTATTCTTAAGTTTAGTTTCTGTTACTTTGCCTGAAGTAGAAAAGTTGATCATGTACTAATTAATATAATTCCGAAAAAGAAATTGAATTAAATGTCGAATGGGGTTGTTTCCATTAGTCAAAAGTTCTACGTTTACTGTTTGACCTCGGATTGTTTGGAATTGGCAAACATCCAGTTAAGGCGACTCCATCTGAATGAGGGGAGAAATAAAAATTTTATGCGCGTATTCCGCTCATTTGAATGAGACGCTGCTTAATTGAGAGGCTAACATACATCTGCAAAATCTGACATCCCTGAAAACTAATAGATGCTTCCATTTCCGCCTGTAAACCGGATGTTTGCCTTTCCATACAATCCGTGGTTAGACAGTAGTCACTGAAATTAATAGAATGAGCAAAAAAAAAAAAAGGAGCGGGGAAAATCTTTTATTTTCAAAACGTTTAATTTTTAACTAATTTTTTGAAATGTCCGATTTTTCAAATAAGGCGTAGTCTTTATGACGTCACAATGATGCACTTAGGCGCGTATTCCACTGGCGCGCTGAATGCTTACGCTTGCTGTCTACCGCGTTTACTCGTTATGATAATTCAGAAGCGAATTAAATATTGCGCTCTGCGCCTGCTTATCAACCATATCGTTGCCCGTACATTTGAGTAAAGAAGTGAATTAAATATTGCGCTCTGCGCGAATGGCATTTCATCGTTTGTGATGTCATGTGCAGAAGCGTAAAAAATGAAACTGAATCTGCTCACCGATTAAAATTAATTTTTTGAAAATATTAAACTTTGTCAAATTATTTAAAAAATGGTCAGACCCTATATTTTTAAGCATGCTCTTTCAGAAAAAAATAAAAAACTTTTAAAAGTTTGGAAACGATCCCATTGACGCAGAGCAGACCACGGCATTACTGACCATGTTTGAAACCGATTATATGTTTGAGTACAATAGATGAACGGAAAATTTAGAGTTAATTTCCATTAAACATATAAATTTGCAAAATTATTTGAGTTCCTTAATTTTGTTTCTCGAGGGCTCACACGAAGTAATTCTGGGAGAAAAAGGGTTACCTATCCTTCCCCTTTGCCCAGGATCGTCGTTTCGAATTTTTCCAGGATGTGGAGCGAAACGTGTTTAGTTTACATATAAGGGTGGTCACAAAAAAGCGGGGGGGGGGGAATCGAAACTGCTTATTAAAAAATAATTAACTCTATTATAAATGCCCAAAAGTTCATTCCCAAAGAGTAAATTTTACTTTATCTTTACGTTTTTTTCATTTTTTTTTCTTCCTTTCCGTTTTTTTGCGTCAGCGTCACCCCCCCCTAAGGCCCGGGCCCCTGGTTTCCGACTAGACTGACATGGCCTCTCGTCGGGCCTGCACTCCCCCCCCCCCCCAAATGACAAGCCTTCCTTTGCCACTCCACTGATGTTAAATGTCGTTAAAAAAAAAAAAGAAAAGCGGAGAGTTCTTTGTGGTCGTTTTGTTTTTATTTTTAATATAAGTAAGCACTAAATCATCCACGATCCGGAAATGGCCGGTTCGATCTAATCTTTCTCTCAAGCTTTCACTGGACTGGAAGTGTTCTACCGCATACATTCTTTGCTTGAACTTGTTTATTTATGAAGTCGAGAAAGTGCACCAACAATAATTCAAACGAAATGACGTCGGAATGATCAGAATTTTCCGACTCCATCCGCATATAAGATATCTGAAATTTTTTCGAATAAGCATTAATAAATGGAACCCTTTTTTTTTCTTCCCTTGGCTGGCATCGGACAGCGAAAAAAGTTTCTTTACGTCAGAGGGCCCCTGGGTAGCGTCTTAGAGGGAGTAGAAGATTTTCAGTTGTGGCATAAATGTTTAAAAAAAATAAAATAAGAGTGAATCTAACTATAATTTGCTAAATGGGGTGGTTTCTTTCAGTCGAAAGTACTACTTTTAGTCATTGAAATGGATAGAATGAGCAAAAAAAAAAATTACATGGACCCAGAAAATACTTTCATTTTCTCAACAGTTTTTTTTAAATTAATTTTTTAAAATGTCCGTTTTTTCAAACAAGGCGTGGTCTTTATGACGTCACGAATGATGCACTTTGGCCTATCTTTCTACTACGTTCCACGTCATGATAATCAAGCAGCGAATTAAAATTGCGCTCTACGCTTGCTATCACCTATGCACCCTATCGTTGCCAATGCACGTGAGTAAAGATGCGAATTAAATATTTTGTTCTGTGAATGGCAACATTGAATGGCATTTCATCATTTGTGATGTCTCACGACAGAAGTGTAAACAATGAAAGCGCAACGATTTAAGTAATTTTTTTTAAATATTAAAACTTAAATAAATTATTAAAAAAATGGTCAGATCCTATGTTTTTAAGCATGCTCTTTCAGAAAAAAATACTTTTAAAATTTTGGAAACGACCCCATTGCGAAGCTTTTTGCAATCGTTTACATTTCTTTCTTAAAGTATTTGAGCACAATAAGGATGGATAATACTGTCTACAATTTAGGGGGGGGGAGGGGTCTTGACCTCCATGACCATCCCCTTGTATCCTTGTCTTTGACTGGAAACACCGTATTAGTAGATATCGTTTAGTAGACTTTGGAAACGACCCCATTGTTAGGTCATAACAAACATTTTCTGCTAAACCATGGGGGAAATATCTGAGCTCCCCCTCCCCCTCCGTAAAATTTTACATATGGGCGCCCACGTTATTAAGTACACAAAAATAAGTTATATTTTTCCGTTCAGGCCATGGCCCCATTTCTGTGCAACACCTGCTCCCCCCCCCCCTTCCCTCCTGTGGACACCGCTACTCTGCTGGGCCATAGCACGGTGTTTTGAGCTGCAGTTACTTTTCGGTTCTTTACAAAATGGCGTCAAACACGGCGTTTGATCCCACACACTCCCATCGTCGCAATTAAATTCTTACTGCGTGCGTGTGGGAGCAAAGACGTGCCGTTACCAGAAACCATTAGGCCGCTCCCTTCCACTTGTCGCGTCTCTTCGAAGCACTCGGTATGATATTTATTAGCTCCCAAAATTGCAATCATATTTATGGAACTTGTTTTCACGAGCGAGGATTAAATGCGTCGTAGGGCTTGTTAAAAAAGCACACGTCGCGTTCATTGGGATATCTTGTTATATTGGTGCCATTTATGAACGAAAAAAAAAATTGAATCTATTTTTGCCAGATTTTTAAATCCTTAATCAAGGATTACTTGCTAGAAAAAAAAAAGTCGGTGGATGCATTGACAATATAATAGATCATGGCCCCACTAAATTTCACTTACATTTATAGGCCGTAACAATCGGTTAAACTTATGGCAACAAAGAGGGGCTACAGGGAATCCCTGTTTTCCACACGTTGCCATTTATTGGTGGATGCAAGGGTTCCGTTCAGTGCCTCTTGCGATCAATATCGTCCAATCAAAAATAAACCAACTCTGAACCTTGTCATTGATTGAATGCACAGAGTAAATCATAGTTATATCGGGTTAACACAGAAAAGTCATAAATTGTCTAGGCCCGAAAGCGTCAGCGCCATCTAGTGGGGCCATGAATAGCTTTTGGTCACTTACGATTTCCTATAATTTAGGCAAACCTAACCTGGCAGCGTTTATTTGATGTGATTAGGATCAGAGCAGCCTTCACACTGCTGCCAGGTTAGGGCCTCAACTATAGTTGACAACATTGTAGCAAGTCTAGTGTTTGCTGCCATGTTTCACCAAAGTTTCATAAAAACTAGCGATTATTTCGTCTTTTCAATGGACTTTTTTTTAATGGGCCTGTTTGGGCCATTATTTTTTAACTGATTTAGTTGCACCAGTGTACAATACGTTATAGTAATTAGGGGCCTCCAATGATTTATCACTTTCTAAGGATAATGCCTGAAGTCCGGCTGCTTCAATTTAGCACCTGCCAATCACCTGTGACGTAGACAGAGACGTATCCATTTCCTTAAAATGGACGGAGTAGGGAGAAATCTCGTTTGCTATATTGACAAGTTTAGCGACAGTCTGGTGATTGGCAATATGAATGTAAATTGTTTTTATGAAGTTTCATAAAGGAAGGTAATTCTACTTCTCTCATATATTAGTTGTAAAAATATATTGTTACCAGGGGACTGCCGTCCCTTGCTCGCTATCGTTCACCAATCCTGAGGAGCTGCAGCCAGTTCCATACGCCACCCTCGTTCACTACATTATTTTACAATGTCTATGTAACGACAATCAGCGTGTTAAGACCAAATAACTTTCCCACTCTCCGCCCGTTTCCCGTTCTAGTTATCATGGTTACGGCACCTAGAACTTTTTCTCTACGTTGCTTCTGTATATGTTATGTGTTGCAGAAACAACGTGGGGGAAAAAGAAAATCCGTAACCATGACAACCAGAAAGGGAAACGGGCGGAGAGTGGGAAAGTTATTTGGCCTTAACACACTGATTGTCGTTACATAGACATTGTAAAATAATGTAGTGAACGAGGGTGGCGAATAGAACTGGCTGCAGCTCACCAGGGTTGGTTAACGATAGCGAGTAGGGGACGACAACAATATATTTTTAAAACTAATATATGAGAGAAGTAGAATTACCTTTTTTTTAATAATTCTTTATAAAACAAAATACATTCGTATTGCCAATCACCAAAATGTCACTAAACTTGTCAATATGGCGAACTTACCCAAACTCAGGATGGAGTTTGGGAAAGTTAATTGGCCTTTTGACATACTGATTCTCGTTACATGGTCCATAATTACGTACATTATAAGAATTAACTAAATACCTTTTAGCTTGAACAGTAATATAAGATATAACAACGTTTAATAGTACAATGTTGTTATATCTTTATGTTACGAGCATTATCGTCTTGCAGGTGCTAATAGCGGCTTCAATAGTATGCACATACTTTTAATGATATCTAATGTCTCGTCTCATTAAATGTACGTATGTGTGCATGCACGTGTTATCTATTGATTTAACTATATATATATAAAGGAGACAATGTTTCTTTGTTTGTGCGCGATGCCCAGGAGGTGGCATAGCAACTGTAGCCTTGAAACTTAGTACTAAGTTCGAACGTACCCCTGGGACGTACCCTCTTAATGGGGGGAGGGGGGGGGCAAATAAATACCCACCCACCCACCCACCCACCGCTATTATATGTCGTTAGTAAGAGCTTTTTTTTTTCAAAAGAAGTTTGTTCTATTGCTCTCACTAAATTAGAACAGGAGAATTGTTCCAATTTAGCCAACATTCGAGGCTCCACTCAATTCACATTAGCTTATATCAGGCAGGAAGTGCAGAAATTTGATTTAACGACGTCCTGTTTAAAAGGCGTAACTTGGTTAACTCTGGATCACTTTTCGTTTTGCTAACTGCGGATTTTTAATTTAATAAAAAGTAGAGGATATTTTTTCTTTTTTTTACTGTCCACGAATTTGAAAACAATTTTCGAACGTCCCACGTGTCTCCCCCCCCCCCCCATTCTTTTCTCAAGCTACAGCTTTTCATATGGCCGTTATTGAAACTTTGTTTGCTTGAAAATTTTCTAATTTCAATCTGCATTGGTTTTGCTTTTAGAATCAAACCAATGTATTGTAGACGGGAGGTCACTGGACGATTCGGCAAATTTAGGACACAATTGCAATATTGCAATTTTTAAATGCCCGAATGTCGTTTTTCATTAAATTATGTGTGCATACCCGTATTTTATCATTCTGAAAAATTTGGAGTTCTGTTCAGCAAATTGAGATTTTTTGCCATCCCAAAGACTTTGGTTCGGTGCTTGACCCCTGGTCAGGGTTGGCAAAAACCCGGATTTTTTTTTAAAAGCCCATGGACCCAGGGTTTTTTTGGGTTTTTTAAAATAAAACCCAAAAAAAACCCAACTGAAGCTGGGTTTTTTAAAAGAAAATGTGGGGTTTTTTGTCTTTTTTTAGGGAAAATGTGGGGTACTTGTAGCATATTGTAGCGTAAGTATATGGACAAAGCGCAAAAATTGTCCTGGGGTAAAAAAGCTGGAAAACTAGTTAAAATTCAGATTTTTCTGAAGAAAAGTATAAAAGACGACAAAACCCAAGAATGGTTAAGTTTCAGATTTTTTAGTTTTCATGATTACCAACAGTTAAGGCAAAGTTACTTCTCGAGTGAGAAAATCTATTGTTCGTTTTTAATTGCTACTACTTTTTTTTTTTGCATTTTACTTTCCTGTATTTCATTTTGTTATGCAAAACTACTGTAGAACCTAAAGTAGTTTTTAACCCTTTTTACTGAATTCCAGCTTAATCAAGATATTTCTTTCAATTTTATGTTGCCAGTTTTTCTATTTCTGTGTACAAACTAAGAAATATTAAACTTTTTCGTAAGATAATGAAAATACTGTACATCCTGTTCTGTTTTCCTGCCCGACCGTTTGAAAAACCTGTTAATTTCTAAAAAATATACCTTGTGTTTATTCGAGATTTGCGACGTGTTTGTTTGCAGGAAATAATTCACATGAAAGCCTTTTAACTAGATTAGTTTCCTCTGTACAATCTGCAAATATTGGGAAAATCAGACGTGACAGGACTTAGTCAAAAAATTTTAAGTCCATTTATTTATCAGTTAAAGAAAAAAGTTAAATATATTTATTTAAAATCTTTGAAACATTTTTTAAATGCTGTTAAGAGTTGAGAAATACTATTTCAAAAAATTCATTTTTTATGTCCATTGTCTGTGGTGAAGAAGAAATGAAAAAGAAGTTTAAATTGTGAAAGTACTTAAATTAATTTTTTTTTTAACTTCTCAGAAAATTAAAAAAAACCAACAAGTGGGCTAAATAATGGGTTTTTTTAAATGGTTTTTTTTCAAAAAAACCCATTGGGTCCGACCCAATTGGGTCCAATCCGGCCAACCCTGCCCCTGGTTTTAGATAACACATTTCCATCTGTCTTCTGAAGAGAACAAAAATATGAATTCCCTTCTAATGGTTAACAATTTGTCGAATTTTAAAACAGAAAATTTTTACGAATGTAACTTTCTTTTATTATTTCATAAACAGAAGAAGAAGAAAGTTAAAAGTTTTTTTTCTCTTTGAATTGAAGCCATGAAACATAAAAATTACACGTATGGGCGCCTAAAGTGACAGGTTCACATTTTTGCTCCGGTTCGAAAAACTCGACGATCCGTCACTGCATAATGCCTCCCCTGTCTGTAAAAAAGTAACATTTGAATGTTTTTATTTGAAAAGTGGTTATTATTTTGTTACTTTTTCTCAGCCAACTGCGTTCTACCTTCTGTGTGACATTGACTTCTCCACTTCCTCTAGCATCAGTCTTTGCAAAAATCTCCATCTGATTGAAAAATTTTCCTTCTCCCCGTGGAGGAAGTGAAGTCAATCGGGGTCGGTCCGCCGACGGGTCCGGAGCTCCCAACTCCGTAAATGGTAAAGGGGACACACGCAGATGAGCAAAAAACAAAATGGTTTCCCGCTCTCTCTGTCTTTTGATTGCCCTCCTTTCGAACTGCTTGGGTGCATTGGGCCCGATTTTAGACCGGACCACTCCTTCGGAGGTCACTCGCTGCGAACCACTTTCGAACGACACCCTTTTGTTCGATTAGAACGCGTTTTCGCATAATCTCCTTTGTTGCAGAAATCAATCATCTTTAATATGCATTCGAAAGAATGGTGTGCGTTTTCTCCCTGTGGTATAAGTGATTGAAATTGGTTTAACCCGTTAAATATAAATCGACGTAGAAAAAATGTTGGTGAATGATTTCATGTAGTTTGTTTTTACAAGGCCACTTAATCAAAACAAGAAGAAACAGTTGGAATTTCTTTGTAACATATTGATCGTTTCGTGATTAAGGATTAGAAAGATATATTTCATTCTTCATTAACTTGTATACGATGATGCCATGACAAATAATTGAAACTTTGTTAAAATTGTTTAGTCCAGATTTCCTTCATGAGCTGTTGAGCAATTTTGAATTGCTTGTTATCCTTTTCTGACCAAAGTTGATGTTGCTCTGATTTTTCAGATTATCATGCCGACAAGAATAGGTTGAGCTTGTCGCCATGGTTACAAATCGTTTCCTTTCGTTGAAGACTTAACTTAAGCATAAAACTTAACTCTGCGAACTCCACTGTCTACCGGTCTCCGCGAGCGGGACCACTCCAGGGAGGTGGTGTCTATGCCCTACACACACATACAATCGTGATTGTGAAAAAACATTCTTTGTTTTTTTTTGGGGGGGGGGGGGGGGACCCGTAATTTCCTCAATACTTTATCAAACTGTACGGTTAAAGCATCATCTTAAAGATTTTTTTTTTACCACTTTTGCGAAAAATAAACCGAAATTCATTTTAATTGTTTTGTCGAAATAATTTTTTTATTACGCACTGCTTTAATGCTTTACATCCTGGAACGGAGGCCAATGGGTTCAGTTGGTTAGAGCGTCGTGCTAATTATGTGTAAGTCGTGAGTTCTGGGAAGAAGGTTTTTCGAACTTTATAAACATGGTTATCTAAAAACTTGAACTTAATCCTTCGTATGTTCAAAATTTACGCAGCTTTCTTTGACTTACGCATATCTATGGATATTTTACAAAAACATATCACTCCATTTTTAAAATACAAACAGGAAACCTAAAATATGTGTAGTTTTATTCTTTTTTTATTCGTTGCGCATTGTTTTTTACAAAGAATTTTTTCTTAATGCAATAAGAAGAAAAATCTTCTAAACAAAACGCCAGACTTAAACATTTGGTTGGACTTGCAATTAGCAACAAATATTTTGACGATAATGCGGTGGTCTCCTTCAGTCAAAAGTACAACTTTTAGTCATTGAAATGGATAGAATGAGTAAAAAACATTACATGGACCCAGAAAATACTTTCATTTTCCCCAACAGTTTTTTTTTAATTATTTTTTTTAAATGTCCGATTTTTCAAACAAGGCGTGGTCTTAATGACGTTACAAATGATGCAATTTGGCGCATCTTTCTAATACGTTTCCACGTTATGATAATCAAGCAGCGAATTAAAATTGCGCTCTACGCTTGCTACCAACCATATCGTTGCCAATACACGTGAGTAAAGATGCGAATTAAATATTTTGTTCTGTGAATGGCTACATTGAATGGCATTTCATCATTTGTGATATCATCGGCAGAAGTGTAAACAATGTGTATGATAGTTAACATGGAATGTAGATCTTAAGGAGCTGGCACTGCCTATAAAAATAGTTAAGAAATGCTGATGACTTACCCGCAGAGCGTATTTGGAAGGCTGGAAGGGTAATGAATAATGGTTAGGATACATCAAAAATAGGAAACATGAATTGGTTTAATGGATTTTGTTTATTACTTGATGGAATTAAAGAATGAGTTGGAGCGTTTACATAAGCGTCCGAAGAGGCGGACGATCCTATCCAGTCTCCCCGTTATTCCGAGGAGACAGAAGTTTGGTTCTTTTAGTCGGGGGGAGGTGGTGCCCTCTTCCGTGGGTGGGACAGAACTGAACATCCTCCGCCCCCGAAAGTCAGGAATAAAGATTTTAGATATTTTGCAGAACCTTTAAAGTTGGTGCCATTGTTGGAGTGAATGTCGGATGGAATTCCTCGTCTTGCAAAAAAACGTCCAAGGGAAGCAATTAGAACGTCAGTAGTTAAGTCTGACACGAGTTCAATATGAACGGCCTTTGTTGCCATGCAAACTATTAGGCAGATGTAAGACTTGATCTTGATTTTGGAGCGCTTCAAGTTAGGTCTTAGGAGGATGGAGCCAGCAAAATCGATTCCGACTTGTTGAAATGCTCGAGAAGGTGTTATTCTTGAAAGTGGCAAGTCTCCCATTATCTGCCGATTCGCCTTGGATTTGAATTTGAAACAAGTCAGGCATTTTCTTGTTTCTTCTCTCACTACGGATCTTCCGTCAGGTATCCAAAATTTCTGACGGAGTATTGCCAGAAGCAATTGTGGGCCTGCATGCAAGTATGTAAGATGGTAATGCCGAACTATAAGTTTTGTAATTACGTGGTTCTTTGGCAGCAGCATCGGATGTTTTTGATCGTAGGAGAGAGTCTGACTCTTGGACAGTCGGCCACCAACTCGCAAGATACCTCCTTGGTCTAAGAACGCATTTAAAGAATTTAGTTTACTTGAGCGTGGGATTACTTTGTTACATTTTAAAGAGCTTATTTCATTGTGGAAAACACTTCCTTGAACAGTTCGTATTACAGTAAGAGTAGCGTGATGTAGTTCATCAGCAGATAGGAAACCTAAATGCTTTGAATTTGGATGTTTCAGGTTGAAAATAAATCGTTGAATCCATGATGTCACTCGTATGAGTTTAGTGTATGAGGAATAATGAAGCATAAAATCAGGAATTTGTTGAACTTCAGCATGTGCGGTTATAGAGTTTTCGGGACCACATGGTTCATGGGTTACGGGTTGTTCTTTGTTCTCTGGTGAGGATGATTCTTCAGATAGCCAAGAGGGACCTGACCACCAAAGTTTATGATTTTGTAATTTTCTCGGTAATATACCACGTGAGGCACAGTCCGCAGGATTGTCTTCACTACACACATGCTTCCATGTAACGTCATCAGTTAGGTTTTGAATTTTCGCAATTCTATTTTTGACGAAATTATCAAGTTTTGCACTAGGATTTTTCAACCAGCTTAGAACAATTTCAGAGTCGGTACATAAGAATCTTTTCGAAATTGAGATATTCAAAGCTGAACAAACCGCCCGATAAAGGTTGGACAGTAGGACGGCAGCGCAAAGTTCCAATCGTGGTATAGTCACTGGTTTCACAGGAGCAACTTTAGCCTTTGAAGTAATTAGGTTGGTCTTTATTTCTCCTGTTGGCCTAATTACTTTGGTATAGATCACTGCAGAATATGCCTTTATAGAGGCATCACAGAATCCATGCATCTCAATAATTAAGTGTGAAGAGCTATAACAACTGATATATCTGGGAATCGTTATGTCATTTAAAATGTGACACTCTTCCCTGAATTTGTTCCAAACATTTAGCACATTGACTGGAATGGGATCGTCCCCAAAAAAGTTTATCCTTCCAAAGTTGCTGGAGAAGAATTTTTAAAAGAATAGTGGAGGGGGATAAAAAACCCTAAGGGGTCGAAAATATGTGCTATAGCCGAAAGTAGCTGACGTTTAGAAATAACCTCTAGATTTAAATTTACATTAATTTTAAAAGAATCAGTTTTAGTTGTCCAAATGATTCCAAGAATTTTTAGAGAGTCATCGTGAATCATCACAGAATGAGAATTAGATTTTACATTATCGGGAAGATCATTAAGAATTTCAGGATAATTTGATGACCACTTTCTCAAAGTAAATCCACCACTCTGCATTAGGTTATTAATTTCAGAAATTATAGCCGAAGCTTCATTCTTAGAATTGGCTCCTGTCAATAAATCGTCAACATAGAAATCATTTAAAGTGATTTCAGAGGCTAATGGGTAATTCAGTTTTTCGTCATGCGCCAATTGTTTCAGTGTCCGAATTGCCAAAAAGCTGGCACTTGTGGTGCCATAGGTAACAGTTTTGAGTCTATAATCTTCTATAGGGTCATGAGGAGAAAATCTCCATAAAATGCGCTGATAATCTGAGTGTTCCTCTGACATATTGATTTGGCGAAACATTTTCTCAATGTCTGCAGAGAATGCGATTTTATGAGTTCGAAACTTAATTAAATGGCTAAATAAATCAGTTTGTAATTTAGGACCAATTAATAATTCATCATTTAACGAATTTCCAAGAGAAGATTTTGCAGAAGCGTCAAAAACAACGCGCAGTTTAGTTGAGATGCTGTTTTCTTTAAAAACCCCATGATGAGGTAAATAAAAACAATTTTCAAAAGTTAATGAGTCGGAAGGAATTTTCTCCATGTGATTTAATTCTAAATATTCCTTCATAAACGAAACGTATTGATTTTTAAACGATTCATTCTTATTCAACTTTTTCTCTAAGCATTCAAAACGTTTTAAAGCCTGTGAGCGAGTGTCACCAAATGACGGATTAGATTTAAATGGTAGGTTTACTGAATATCTACCAGAAGAATTCCTAATTACTGTAGATTTATAAGTTTCTTCACAAATTCGATCTTCATTCGAAAGTAAATGATCATTTGGAATTGATTCAAGCTCACAAAATTTTTGAAATAATTCTCTCTCATCAAGCAATAAATTACAATTGGAAACATTGTCTTTCCTTTCAATTTGAGTGGAAACTCTACCTGTTAACAAAAACCCCAATTTTGAATTTATAGCTGAAGGCTCTCCCCTTTGAACCCATAATGACTCCATCTAGAATTAATTCCGCAAACAAGTCAGCTCCTATAAGAATTTCAACAGGCGCAGGTTTAAAAAATAACGGATCTGCCAAAGTAAGCCCTGAAATATGAGGCCAATTAGCTACCGGAATTTCAAAATTAGGCAAATTTGACGTAACTTTATTTACTACTAATGCCTTAGTTGTAAAGATTTCTCCTGGAACATACGGAGTAAATGTTAACTCCGTTTCAAAGAGCGAAGTTTCCGCTTTCACGCCATTGATTCCGCTAATGCAATGCACCGATTTTGTCAAAGTCAGCCCTAGGCGATCACTGCACTCTCTAGAAACGAGAGAATTTTGACTTCCCTCCGTCCACTAATAAGACTCTACAATCGACATAGGCTCCTGTTCTATTTTTAGCCTTCACAACAGCGGTGGACAAGAGTGTATATGTAGAAGAAGCTGTCACCCCCAAGGCTAAACTCCCTTCTGGGTTTAGGGTACCCGCTAAAGCGGAGGTTGAAGGTCGTTCTGAATTTCCCTCTGCACTGGCGTGAGCAGTTGCGGAAGTGACTTGAAATGAATGCAAAACACTGTGGTGTTTTAATTTGCAGACCTTGCACCTAGCAGATAGAAAACAAGACTCCTTTGAGTGGTTTGGACGTAAACAATTTGAACATAGTTTATTTGATTTTACAAATTCCCATCTGGAATTTATCGGCAATTTTGTAAATTGAGGACACTGAAACAATTTATGCCCTTGCTTGCAAAACACACATTCAATTATTTCTTCCTTCGCAATAGCATTATTAATGATTGCTTTCTTGGCAGCGGGTTTATTCTCGCTCTTAGAATAATTATCAGTTTTTGAATTGTCTTTTAAGGCATGCAAACTTCTCGCTTGCCTTTCTAAGAATTTTACAAATAAGTCATAAGTTGGGAGAGTTTTATCATCTAGAGATAACTGCCAATTTTGGCGTAATGAATCATCGAGTTTTAATTCTAATATATAAATCAAAATAATGTCGACGAATGAGTTGATTTCGAAACCAAGAGTTTTCAAATTTCTAATAGATTCATTGCATACATCTAATATTTCGTGCAATGATTTTGCAGTCACGACTTTGACTTTCTTTATATCAAAAACCTTTGAAATTAGACTGAATGCTAATTCACGTTTATTATCATATCTGTTTGTAAGTGTTTCCCAAGCTTGGGAGAAATTAGCATCAGAAATACTGAATCCCTTGATCAGCCTAGAAGCTTCACCTCTAACAGAAGCATGTAAATATTGCAATTTATGAATTTTGGATAACTCAAAATTATTAATAATAGATGTCGTAAATATTTCTTTAAACGACAACCATTCTTGAATGTTCCCATAAAATAATGGAAGATCGAATTTCGGTAAATTGATGTTTATTTGAGACTTGATTTCTTTAGGCTTCTCATGAGATTCATTGATTTTAGAAATTTGACGATTTATTGCTGAGCGAATAGTCAGAATTATATCTTTATGCTCTGCATAATCATCATAGAGTTCAGTGTCTGAGTCTGCTTCAAAAAGAGCATTAAAACAATCATTTAACTCAATGTCAAGATTAAGAATTTCATCTTTAAGGACCTCTAACAGGCATAAATCATCTAGCTCTTCTTTTATTTTAGTCTGAAATCTAGCAATTTCACGAATGATTAAATTAAATTTATTTTCCGTTGGTTTTGCCTTGGGTGGCATTTTAGAAAATGAAAACTTTTGATACAGACTCAGAAAAATGAATTAAAAAGGCAGGCTCCGGCTCGACGGACCAAAAAATATTATGTATGATAGTTAACATGGAATGTAGATCTTAAGGAGCTGGCACTGCCTATAAAAATAGTTAAGAAATGCTGATGACTTACCCGCAGAGCGTATTTGGAAGGCTGGAAGGGTAATGAATAATGGTTAGGATACATCAAAAATAGGAAACATGAATTGGTTTAATGGATTTTGTTTATTACTTGATGGAATTAAAGAATGAGTTGGAGCGTTTACATAAGCGTCCGAAGAGGCGGACGATCCTATCCAGTCTCCCCGTTATTCCGAGGAGACAGAAGTTTGGTTCTTTTAGTCGGGGGGAGGTGGTGCCCTCTTCCGTGGGTGGGACAGAACTGAACACAATGAAAGCGCACCGATATAAGTAATTTTTTAAAAAGATTAAACTTAAATAAATTATTCAAAAAATGGTCAGATCCTATGTTTTTAAGCATGCTCTTTCAGAAAAAAATACTTTTAAAATTTTGGAAACGACCCCATTATTCAGCAATATTATTTTTATTTTCATTTGGTTCCGCCCTTCTTTCTCACAAGCAACCAAAATATTGTCAAAATTTTAAATCGCGCAAGAAATTCACATCCAATTGTCTCCGGTCCCATTTGTTATTTGGTATTACCAAACATTTTTTTTTTTTTGCAGATTTACAAAATTTTGCTGAGGTACTTTAGTATAATTCCTGGGTTGGCGACAGTTTTTTTTTTTTTGGAACACGGTTTGGCGTCACAAAATGTCGCCAACCCGGGGATTATACTATAGCTATTCCAATTTTACCGAGGTATTAAAATGCTTTTTTTTTTGCATCGATATCGGAGAATGTGCTAATTGCACGTTAGCAATAGTTTTACGAAAAAGGTCTTATATTTATTTCTCTGGTAAATTCGAAAAATTGGCATAACTTTGATATACGCCCCCAAAAATTACGCGCCAAATCTGGCATTTCCTACGGACTTTTTAGGGTTGCTGTTCCTTATTTTGGTGTTGCCAATTTAGGTTTTTTCAGCTTTTAGGTTTTTGCTGTTGCCAAATTTAGTATTTTCTTGTATTTTGTACCATTTTTTGAGTTTTTTTTAAAGTTTTGTGGCAACAAAGTTTTGTGTCAATGAAAACAAAAAAAGTCGCCAAATTTCCGATTTGGGGGGGGGGGGGGGTTATCAAAGTAGTTCCGAAAAATTTTCCAGCAGGCAGCCATACCCCAAACAGTTGAATTACCATGTGAGAAATTCTACATGCCACCAAAAGTCGCCAAGGTGCAGTTCGCTCGCTGATTTCGAATTTTAACCAAAAAAGTTGCGAACTGCTGTAGTATATTCCCCGGCTTGGCGACATTTCCGCTAGGTGACATTTTGTGACGCCAAGCCGTGCTACCGCGTTTACATTTTAGGGTAACCCTTTCAAACTGTTAAGACAAAACAAAACACCATAATGGGATCGTTTCCAAAATTTTAAAAGTATTTTTTTCTGAAAGAACATGCTTAAAACATAGGATCTGACCATTTTTTAAACAATTTGTTTAAGTTTAATATTTTTAAAAAATTACTTAAATCGGTGCGCTTTCATTGTTTATATTTCTTGCCGATGACATTCTGTGTTGCCATTCACAGAGCGAAATATTTAATTCGCATCTTTACTCACGTGCATTGGAAACGATATGGTTGATAACAAGCGTAGAGCCCAATTTTAATTCGCTTCTTGATTATTATAACGTGGAAACGCGGTACAAAATGCGCCAAAGAGCATCATTTATGACCACGCCTTGTTTTTAAAATCGGACGTTTTAAAAAAAATTAATTAAAAAATAATTTTAGGAAAATTAAAGAATTTTTTGGGTCCATGTTATTTATTTACTTATTTTTTTGCTTATTCTATCAATTTCAGTGACTAAAAGTACTATTTTTGACTGAAGGAAACAACCCCATTGGCAGTAAAACAAATGTCGTAAACCCGGGGATTTTACTAAAGCAGTTCCTCAAGTTATTTGGCTGCTTGATTTTGGTTTGAAAAACTATGTATTAGGCAAATTGGGAAAGCTCCTGCCCACTGCAACAGTACACAATTAAGAATGTCTATTGTAAAGTGTGAAAGTCTCGCTTAGTATGGAAATCTAAGATTAAGAACATCTACAGAAGACTCATAAATGATTTAGGGTTTGGAGGAATGTTTGCATCCACCATTTTTCTGGTTTCTACAAAGAAATCTTGCCATCCGCCGCAAACTTTAAAGCGCGCTTCCGCAAATTCGTGGAAAGCGTATAATGCATTCTCAATAATTTGCTCAATAATGTCATGGTTCGTTAAAACTGCCCCATGCGCCGTTTTCATTATAAAAACGAAAAAAAGAAGCAAACATTTGTCAGTATTCGAGCGATAGTTTTTCAGGATGATTTCGGATTCTTCTAAAATATATTTCTTCATGAGAGTTCCGTCTGAAAAAATGTTATCGTCAAATTCGATCTTTTTCTTGTAAGTAGTCGAGAGCAATAGTTTTGCATACAAAATCTCTTTTGACTCATCCAGAGGGGATTCCGTTTCGTACTTCGGCTTCCAATGTGTCCCTTTTAAGGATAAAGTGTTTTTGATGAGGTTTGTTAAAAAATAATGCAGCGTTGCGTTGTGAATGCGACACATATCTTTGTGCCCGAAGCTTCGTGAAAAATCCATAGCTACAATTACTTTAGCTCATCGAATGCCAGATTAATGAGTCGATTCATAAGTTGTCTATTTTGTAGGTTACGGGTACGAATATTGACAAAATGTAACTAATTGTGCCTTGTGGATAAAATAGGGCCGCCATATGTATATACAGGCCGACGCATCAGCTTAAGTTTGCCATTTCGGATCGGATTTTTCATTGATGCGGAACTAGGGTTACCGGAGCAAAGTTTCGGGTTTCGCAAAATTTTTCCAACAGTTATTTTTTAATTATTTTTTTAAATGTCCGATTTTGCAAACAAGGCGTGGTTTTGATGACGTCACAAATGATGCTCCTTGGTGCATTTTGTACCGCGTTTTTCACGTTATGATAATCAAGAAGCGAATTACAACTGCGCTCTACGCTTGCTATCAACCCTATCGTTGCCAATACACGTGAGTAAAGATGCGAGTTAAATATTTTGTTCTGTGAATGGCAACACAGAACGCCATTTCATCATTTGTGATGTCATCGGCAAGAAATGTAAACAATGAAAGCGCATCTATTTAAGTAATTTTTTAAAAATATTAAACTTAAACAAATTATTTAAAAAATGGTTAGATCCTATGTTTTTAAGCATTTTCTTTCAGAAAAAAATACTTTTAAAATTTTGGAAACGACCCCATTCTCGTGCCGCTAATAATTGCTCACAGTGAAAAATCACCTAACGCGATAACTTGCCAGAAAGACAACAAGTCAAACACGCGCTCCGATCCAAAATGGCTTATCCTAAGCTGCGCCGTATATAATATAGGGGCCTTATGTAACTGTTGTTGTAAATTGTACATAAATAACGTAATGGTTTCGTACGAAAAAATATTTGCAGTTTAGAACATAAAATGGCATGGTTAATAATTTTCAGCCCTATTATCACCAAGCATGGTATTGCTATGACGGGATACTTTAATGTGCAATTGCTGAAATTTCATCGCAACCGAAATAATCATCGGAGCCTAAACTAAGCTGCTGTAATTTTCATAGCAGTTCGTAAGATTCATCGATTATTGGCAACTATATGGCCCGTACTGTTCTTTGGACCTATTTGATTGAATCGGAACCGGGCAATAAATTTTGACTGTTAAAAAATATTTGAAGTGCTTCGCGCGCTGTATTTTCCCCAAATCTGCTAGCTTGCTTGACGCGGGAATAATAAAGAATCAGAATGGGGTTGTTTCCATCAGTCAAAAGTACTACGTTTAGTCGCTGAAGTTGATAGAATGAGCAAAAATAAATAAATAAATAAATAAACAGGAGCGAGGTTTTTTTTTTTTTTTTTCAAAGTGTTTAATTTTTAATTAATTTTTTAAAGTGTCCGATTTTTCAAAAAAGGCGTGGTCTTTATGACGTCAAAAGTGATAAACCACTCCGCGTACTCCACTGGCGTGCTGAATGCTAACGCTTGCTGCCTACCGCGTTTCCAGCTTATGATAATTCAGAAGCGATTTAAATATTGCGCTCTGCGCTTGCTATCAAGAATATTGTTGCCAGTACATGTGAGTAAAGATGCGAATTAAATATTGCGCTGCGCTTGCTATCAAGAATATTGTTGGAATTTTAATTTTATCCTGTCGTAATGTATTAACTGTTTGATTTGCTTAACCGTATGCAAATTTCCGTAGCTTAAGAAGGTATTTAAGCAGTCGACTGTATCTACGTGTGGGTGATTCTATGTGTTAATTTTGTGTGTTTAACATGTTCTGTAAATACTTTTATTTTACGTTAATTCTTGAGTATAAGAATAAATGTATTTTAACTTATAATATGCTAGTTATCTCTCAGTCTCTAACTACACCAGGCAATGGCACTGTGTGCACAAACTCTGCTACTTATCGGAATAAATATTGTTGCCAGTATATGTGAGTAAAGATGCGAATTAAATACTGTGCTGTGCGCTAATGGCATCAGTGAATGGCATTTCATCACTTGTGATGTCATGTACAGAAGCGTAAAAAACGAAATTAAATCTGCGCACCGATCAAAATAATTGTTAAAAAATAGTAAACCTTGTCTAAAAAAATGGTCAAATCCTTTGTTTTTAAGCGTGCACTTCCAGAAAAAAATACTTTTAAAAGTTCAGAAACGACCCCATTGTAGTCTAGGTTTGTTGATGGTTTAAATCAGGTGTAGGTTCGCTTAATGAAAGAATGCTAACTACCATGGGCGCCTCAAACTTAAAATTTCTGATGGGGGAAAATTCTCAGTTTATCGAATGAAACTCCGAATTTTTCCGAATGATGTAATATATATGCAAGCAAACACATCTACATCTAATGCAAAAAGACATTAAACATCAACTGAAGAAAAAAATTGCAATCCTGATTCCTGCCTCCGAATTCGTCGAATCGAGAGACAAAATATGTAGAACGGCGCAGTTTTTTGGGAGTCCAAGCGACCTCCCATCGGTGTTGCCTGATTGCTGTGAAGGAATTGCAAAATTTATCGATTTTACCTTGAAATTATTCTTTTTTTTTTTTGAAGAATAAAATGTCATCTACATTAGAACAATATTTTGTAATAAAACAAGTGTTTGCTGTTATAATTTATTTTCGGTTATTTTCTTTCTTTTAAAAAATATTCTCCACAAATGTTCGTTTTTATTACTTCCTTTTACAAAAAAGGAAGTATTGTATTTGCGAAAACATTTTCACTCAAAAATCGACCTTAATTTCCATTTTACTCGCCCCCGAATGAATATTGTTTTTTTTTCGATTCGAACACACGTGGATAAGTGCCTAAGGACGTATAGACACGCGAAATATCCATAATGACGATTCCCGAGTTAATTACAACGAGTTTTCTCGTGACGTCTGTACGTACTTATGTATGTGCGTATGTGTGTATGTATGTACGTATGTATGTCGCATAACTTAAGAACGGTAAGTCATAGAAAGTTGAAATTTGGTACGTAGACTCCTAGTGGGGTCTAGTTGTGCACCTCCCCGTTTGGTTGCATTCGAATGTTTCTAAAGGGGTCTTTTGCCCCTTTTTGGGGGGAAATCATTGTTAATTTCGATGTAAACTCAAGTGGTGTTATAATTTGGCAGACACTTGACGATATATCTCTAAGTTTCGTCGCCAACTTGGCGACAAATTTGGCAATTTTTTTTTCAATTGGCCACTGTTTCAATTTGGCCACTGTTGGTGAAATTTAGAGAGTAAACAATTGAATCACATTAAAATTGCCAATAATGGGTAAATGACATTAAATTGGAGTAAAAGGAAGTCATGTGATGCACACATCAGCTCGTTTATTTATGTTTCAGAGAAAATTCAAATCTGTTTGTAGCCATTGGCCAGTAAATGCATTTAGTTTACTTGCCACTTTTTCCCTCATACCAAGGGCGCCCATATAGGGGGCAAATGGGGGCTCAAGCCCCTCCCCCTTAGAAATGATAACTTCCTTGCTTTTAATGCTTTTTTCTTTGCAAAAATGTATCGAAATTTCTTTTCCTGCCATTAATGAATAAGTTATTAAAAATGTCAAATTTTAAAATCTCTAATCTGTACTGAAATCGGTTTCCGTGGGGAAAATTTTTGAGCCTCCCCTGAAAATTTTGCATGTGGGCGCCTTTGCCTCATACGTCAGTGGTTTTCTTCAAGGCTGTGGAGTCGGAGGAAAAATGAGCGACACCGACTCCAACTCCGGGAGTTTGAGAGCCTTTGACTCATTTTCCCCAAAGTCAGTCCGACTCCACAAGCATTGGCAGAGTTTCGGACTTTGAGGGAAAATGACCGACTCCGACTCTTGGAATTTTAAACCTTCAACTCCCGACTCCGCAGTCCTGGGTTTCTTACCCGCTGCAGTTGTTTTAGCTTTAGTTTCCATAGTTTTTAATCAAATTAAAGTTTGACTTGTGTCTTTTCAACCCCCGACACACAAAGGAAGGGTGTTATAAGTTTGATGTATCTGGTGTAGCTGTCTGTGGCATTCTAAAGCCTAAACGGATGGACCGATTGTGAAAAAAAAAAAATTTTGTTCGAAAGGAGTTTTGCTCGACAGTGTTCTTAACTAGGTTGCGTCTTCGTGTGGCATTAGTTAACGAAGATATTAATTAAAAACCTCTAAAAGGTTTTTTGCGGTTTTTGCAGTGAAAACATAGTTAAAAATTTTAAAATTTAATTACAAATTAAAGAGATTTTTTTCTGCCTCTGATAGAATGTGTTTAGAACTTCCTTGTTATATAGAATTCGAATTATAACGTTTTTTTTAAAGCAGATTTTCAATACGGCCAAGCCTTTATTCACGCGATTGGTAACCGAATTCATTGTTGGCCGACAAGGAAATTAAACGCAATGATTTGAAATGTTTATCTGTTGCTGGTTTCCAGTTGTTAACAAATAAAATACTTGTAATTGATTTTTAATAAAATAAGGCTTTTAGAAGGATTCTCAACTTTCCCTCTTGATTCTACATTTGCGACTCAGTCGGTTTTTTTTTTTTTTTTCAAATTTGTAATTTTAGTCACTTGTTTGTTCAGTAAACCTCGTAGAAATTCTGAATGAAAGCCACCGCTCTTTTTCTTTTCTATCTCGAAAGGCAAAGCCGCTCTAAAAGGAGAAACACTGACGCACCTCAACTCCACTCCCCCTCGGCTGATCCACAAAATAAAACGACAGCGGAAAACTCGTGCCAAAAAATATCGAGAGGAATTGCTGGCGCTCGCAGAAAACGGCAAATTTCTATTCTTGATAAAGGAATCCCATTGGCTGTCTTTGGCGCCGCCCTGCTCCTAATTTAGGCGGCTACAGTTGCCAAAATGTCTTCGGAGTTACTTGACGAGAAAAAATGTTTATGTCATAT
Source organism: Uloborus diversus (assembly GCF_026930045.1). Lineage (NCBI taxonomy): Eukaryota > Metazoa > Arthropoda > Arachnida > Araneae > Uloboridae > Uloborus > Uloborus diversus. The sequence goes on along the minus strand of NC_072737.1, from coordinate 17,703,026 downwards.
CCAGTGGAATGGAAATTTTAAGTAATATTTTTTTTATGCCTAGAACAGTTAAAATGTTTTCAGATGAAAAAAGAATTTTGTTTAGGGGCTGTTCATAAATTCGATAGTGCCCGGGGGCCACACGAACATAAATTTTGAGGTGGAGGAGGTTCTGAATTCAATAAATAAAATCGCCGTTTTTACCTAACGCTAAAATAAGAGCATGCACAACCTTTTTTCTATTGAGAAAGTACTTTAGATATCATTAAAAAAGAAAAAAAAAATTGAATTTTGAGATCTTGAATTCAAATATTGTTTTTCGCAATCACGAGTGTATGTGTGTGTGTAGGCGTGTGTGTTTGTGTGTGGGGGGTATGTGTGTTTGTGTGTAGAGGGTATGTGTGTTTGTGTGTAGGCATGTGTGTTTGTGTCTGTGTGCTGGCATAAGTGTGTATGAATGTGTGTGTGGGGGGTATGTGTATGTGTGTAGGCATATGTGTTTGTGTCTATGTGCAGGCATGAATGTGTGGGTAGTTGTGTGTATGTTTGTGTGTATGTTTTTGTGTGTGTGTGTGTAGGTATCTGTATGTATGCATGAATGTGTGAGTAGTTGTGTGTATGTATGTGTATGTTTTTTGTGTGTGTATGTGTAGATGTCTGTATGTATGCGTGTGTGTATGTGTGTGTGTATGTGTTTGTGTGTGTATGTGTTTGTGTGTGTATGTGTGCGCGTGTGTGTGTAGTTGTGTGTGTGCGTGCGTGTGTGTGTGTAGTTGTGCATGTATGCGCGTGTGTGTAGGACATGGATGCAACCTGGAGACGGCTTTCGCTATAGGAGCAGCATCGGGAGAACCCGGTCGACGGTGATGGTGCAGAGGGTGGCGGTGGGAAAATAAAATCAAAGGACATCAAAACAGTCAAATGAGAACAATAAGCAATCGTGATTGCTCAAAAAAAATGACACAGTAAACCACCACCTTTGAAATCCCTGAATCATAAAAGCAGCTGCTTTTTGTAATCAAATTTGGGAGAATATAATCGAGCCCCCACAAAAAAAGATAATATAATGCCTATCAAAACAACCCTCCTCAAAATTTCAATGACGCAGTCTACGCCGCCCCCCCTGCCCCAGGTGGGAAGCCCTGCACGTAATACATTACTAAGTTACGTTGCACTAAGAATTGGAGGAATCAATGTCGTCAGAGGAGGAAATTTCTGTCAAATTTTCCCTTTCTAAAATATGTCAAAAAAGCGCTTGAGTAAAAGTTTGGGAACCCCGGGTCAGATGAAGATGAATCTCTGTAAAATAGTTTTTTCTGCATTGGTTCACAGCTTGCTAGGGTGTAGTATATAAGGGGGTATTCTAGTTTAGAGGCTTGATTTTAAGGTGATTTTACGGGCGTAATAGGAAAAAAAAACAGTAGCTTTTTTCACTATACATTTTAATCAGTTTTTTAATAATACTTTAAAAGTATAAAAATGCATAATAGTTGAAAAAAAATCAAAATTTAAGTTGATGGAGGCTGGCAAAGTGGGGACTCTAAAAAAAGGGGGGATCTCCTGGTTGAAGTGATTCCAATCCTCCAGGTGATCTGAATCATAAAGCTAAGGTAAATTCTTTTTCTTATTAAACAAGGATGTAGAATTGTCTGGACGTAGCCAATTTGAAAATATTTTTTTTCTACACAAATTGCCTTTTTTTGGGGAAAAAAAGGTTCATTTTTTGGCTCCTTTCTTAAACTTTGGTACTTTTTTAAAAATAATAAAAATCCAAAATTACCAAAACCCCTACGTGGAGACAATTTTTATAGTACTAAGAAAGTCTGTACCAAATTTCAAGTAAATCGGTTCATTAGATCTTGAGATATCTTGTCAACCTTATCGAAAAAACTAGTTTCGAGAAAAGCGCTATAAAAGTTTGCAGTCTCATTTCAGCAAAAGAGTTTTTTTTTTTTTTTTAACAAAATTATTTGTAACTCCAAAAATAATTTGAATTTCTATAAATCCTCTTAGAAACTTATTCTTAAAGGTCTAAACTTTGAGAATATGAAAGAAAAAAAATCGATTTTTTGAATTTCTAGGCTAGAATACCACCTGAAAATGTGTTTTCTGCTCGCTCAACTAAGGTACTATTTTATTGTATTCTTGCTTCTTTTTACACATTCCATTTAGTTTTTACTGCAGCAATTTCTTCAGATTTCAGCTGCTTGCAAAAACATCAAATTGTTCTAAATTTGAAAGTGCCATTCCATATACAATCTAGTGTTTGTAAGTGTGGGAAAGAGTCTACAAAGTATGCATTTAAGTAGTATTACTTCTTGAGGGATTACATGAATACACGTACCTAGTCTTTACTAATAATAAAGCTGAAAGTCTCTCTGTCTGTCAGAATCTCTGTGACGCGCATAGCGCCTAGACCGTTCTGCCGATTTTCATGAAATTTGGCACAAGCTTAGTTTGTACCATGGGGGTGTGCACCTCGAAGCGATTTTTCGAAAGTTCGCTCTTGTTCTTTTTCTATTCCAATCTTAAGCCACCATTGGTGGATTTAATTCTTCTGCAACAATACCGAGCAAATTATCATAACATGGACGAGTAAGTTACCATAACATGGACGAGCAAATTAACATAACATATTGGCGAGAAATTCATCATTCATTACTTATAAATATATAGACGAACCAAACGACATTTTAATTTTCTACTACGGGCAAAGCCGTGCGGGTATCGCTAGTAAGAAATAAATAAATACCTTTGTGTGGAGGAGTAAATGGCAACGAACAAAGTTTTGACTCACAAAATGAGCAGATTGTCAGAGACGTGTTTCTGGGTTACAGGGAACCCCTTTATCAACGCAAAACAGTGAGCTTTTGGATGCAAAAACATCCGGTAAAAGGGGTTTCTTGTAACCCCGAAACACGTGTCTGAAGTAATATACTAATTTTGGCCGTCAAAACGTTTTTGATTGCCATTTACACGTACCTAATCTTTTGAGTTATTGAAAGACGTCGATTGTTTAATAGGTGTGCAAGAGAAAGTTACAAGAGAGAGAGAAATCTGATGTTGTGCCCACATCATTTTATTTCGTTTAATTTTTTTTTTTTTTTTGTACGCCTACTAAACAATCCACATCAATTTTTTTTCTTAGTAGAAATAAAGTAGAGTTGCGTCAAAAATTCAGAATGCATCTATTGTTATACGATGTGGGCTTGAGCTGCTTTATCAAGTGCGATTTCCCGCTTTACGTTATTGATAAATTCGTATTTGTCCGATAGAAACAGCGGTTCAAACATGAGTACAATTTTATCAGCCCGGGGAAATTGATAATTTGAGTTTCGGAAAATATTCCGTTCTGAGGATGTGTCTTTTATCCAGTATCGTCTATCCGTTTTGAATGTAAGTTCTGCGGGAAAGCCTCCGACTCGGATTCCTTTACAGGGTTGGCCAGATTGGACTCGATGTTTTTTTTTTTTTTTTTTTTTTTTTTTTGAAAAAAAAAAAAACATTATTTAACCAACTTTTGGGTTTTTAAAAAAATTTCAGGTTTTTAAAAAAAATTCTGAGAACTTTAAAAAAAAATTAATTAATTTAAATACTTTTACAAATTTAAACTTCTTTTTTATTTGTTCATCACCACAGACCATGGACATAAAAAATGAATTTTGAACTTAAATCGTATTTCTTAACTCTTAACGGCATTAAAAAAATACTTCAAAGATTTTAAATAAATATATTTAACTTTTTTCTTTAACTGGTCAATAAATAACTCAAATTATCTTGACTAAGTCCTGTCACGTCTGATTTTCTCAAGTTTTTAGATTGTACAAAGGAAACTACTCTAGCTAAAAGGCTTTCATGTGAATTATTTTCTGCAAACCAACACGTCACAAAACTCGAATAAACAAGGTATATTTTTTAGAAATTAACACGCTTTACAAACGGTCGGACAGAAAACAGAATAGGATGTACAGTATTTTCATTACCTTACAAAAAAGTTTAATATTTTTTGCTCTGTACACAGAAATAGAAAAACAGGCAACATAAAGTTCAAAGAAATATCTTGATTAAGCTGGAATTCAGTATAAAGGGATTTAAACTACTTGAGGTTCTACCGTAGTTTTGCATAGCAAAATGAAATACAATAAAGTAAAATGCAAAAAAAAAAAAAAAAAAATGTAATTAAAAACGAACAAACAAACAATAGATTTTATCACTCGAGAAGTAACTTTGCCTTAACTGTTAGTATTCATGGAAACTGAAAAATCTGAAACTTCACCATTCTTGGATTTCGTCGTCTTTTCTACTTTTCTTTAGAAAACGCTGAATTTTCCAGCTTTTTTTACCCCAAAACAATTTTTGTGCTTTGTCCATATACTTACGCTACAATACGCTACAAGTACCACACATTTTCCCTAAAAAAAGACGAAAAAAACCCCACATTTCTTTTAAAAAACCCGGCTTTAGTTGGTTTTTTTTGGGGGGGGGGTATTTAAAAACCCCAAAAAACCCTAAGTCCATGGGCTTAAAAAAAAAAAAAAAACCCGAGTTTTTGCCAACCCTGCTCCTTTACCCTAAAAACAGTCTGATTCTGACTCCTGGTTTTATTTTTGTTGTTGTCCGGTTAGAATATGAATCGACACGTGATGAAAAACATACCAAAGCATAGTACTTAAGTAGGGTAACACGAGGCAAGATAAATAAATACCTTACAAAATTTTTATTTTTCACTAGCGTAAAAAAGAAAAAGTCAACTGGTACTTTGTTATCTGAAATTCTTGAGAGGAATCTTATTGTACAAAGCTATGTGATTAACACAAAAATGATTTTGAAATTTCTTGAAATATCGAGTCATTTTTGGGAAAAGAAATTAATCGTCATTTTACCCCTCGTAAGGGGCAAGATGGCGTTTTCGTTTAAAGGAATATGAATCATATATTTTTAATAATGGAGCATTTAACATCCATAATTACATTTTTTACGTAACCTTTACTAATAATAAAGCTGAAAGTCTCTCTGTCCGGATCTCTCTCTCTCTGTCTGTCAGGATCTCTCTCTGTCCGGATCTCTCTCTGTCCGGATCTCTGTCTGTCAGGATCTCTGTGACGCGCATAGCGCCTAGACCGTTTGACCAATTTTCATTAAATTTGGCACAAAGTTAGTTTGTAGCATGAGGGTGTGCACGTCGAAGTGATTTTTCAAAAATTCGATGTGGTTCTTTTTCTTTTCCAATTTTAAGAACAAAATTATCACTACATGGGCGAGTAAATTACGAAATCATCATAACTTGGAACTGTAACATGGGAACAAGCTAATTGGCAAGAAAATTCTCCATACATTATTTGTAAATATACAGGCGAACCAAAAGAACTTTTAATTTTCTTTTACGTGCGAAGCCGTGGGGGTACCACTAGTACTTAATAAATAGCATCGCAGTTAACAATGCTACGTGGGTAAGAAATACGTTTTTCCACAATTGGTTCATTTCGTTGTGCATAATCAAGGGCATGACGGGAAAAAAGTTACAAATGATGTGCTCTAGAAATATTACCATGGCAACGTTAACGTCATTTTATCTGCTATAGACGCCGACTTCGTCATCTTGCCCCATGTGACAGAGATTTACAAACCGTCATTTCACTCAATTAGATTAAACTTCAGTCAGCTACGCGTTACCCTGTATAAATAAACTATGTTACTGTTTGACCACGGATTGTATGTAATTTGGCAATCGGCCAAGTTAAGACGATTCCATCTGAATGAATCTAACAGGGGAGAAGGGAAAATATCGATGGGATTTTGATGCACGCGTTTTACAATGTCACCGGTGCATAATTAGTTTATTGCATTTTCAAAGTTGAAAAAGAGTTGAATCAGAGTTTCTATGGAAACAACAAAAAGAAAAGAAAATGTTTTCACTTCGTCAGGAAATGTAAAATCAAAATAGTAAGCTCAAAATTATGTAATAGTTTTCGTAGTAAGAATATAGATCGAATATAGTTTAGATTTAAAAGAATGCTTGTCGTGAACGAATTGTCATATGTGCAAAAGTGCGTCTAAATAATTAAGAGGCTAAAGAGCACATCTGTAACGAACAAACTACCACCCCTGTAAAGTAATAGATACGTCCATTTCCGCCTGTAAACCGAATATTAGCCTTTCCATATAATTAATAGTTAGACAGTACAATAGTTACCTTACTGTTATAATATAATAAAGTTCCTATAATAGTTACCTTTCTAGTATATTAAGGTAACTATAACCTTAATAAATAATGGTTATAGTTTCCTCAAAATAGGGTATTAAGGTAACTGTAAGCGTATTCTTTAATGGTTATGAAAGATTGGTCCAAACTAACTTGCATCAAATTTTACAGCTGTAGGTGCTGAGGAGCTCTCGGGCATAGTAAAGTGATCCTAATTTATTGAGAAAATTGGAACAAACTTCGTCTGTGCAAAAATGAATAAATGAATAAAAGGTGTTTCGAATGACAGAGAAGGTGTTACGAAATCTTTCGTCCCCTTGTTTGGCAATTTATGGGAAATTTTTGTTTGAAAAACTAATTGCAAAAGCAAAATGATTCGAAAAAAAAAAAAAAAAAACGCTCAGCGGTACCCCCCCCCTTCCCCCAACTCGGAGTTCGAAGTAAGTTTGCACCACATACTAAGCCTGTTGGTGGCAGTGTGGTCTTCTGAACGTGGGAGCAGTCACAGACACAACTTCACAATTTCTTTGACAATTTTTCACGATTGCTTATTGCTTCCATTTGACTGTTTTGATGTGCTATCATTTTATTTTCCCGCCAGCACCCTCTGCAGCACCACCGTCGACCGGATCCTCACGATGCTGCTCCTCTAGCGAAAAACGTCTCCAGGTTGCGTCAATATCCTACACTTACACGCATACATACACGCACGTACACACACACAAACACATATACACACACAAACACATACACACACATGCAAACACCTACACACACATACACACACCTACACACATACACAAACACACACACACGCATACATACAGACACCTACACATACACACACGCCTACACACAACTACCCACACACTCATGCCTGCACACAGACACAAACACATATGCCTACACACACATACACATCCCCCCCCCCACACACACAAACACTCATACACACAACTACCCACACACTCATACCTGCACGCAGACACAAACGCACATGCCCTACACACAAACACACATACCCCACACACACACACATACATACACTCGTGATTGCGGAAAACATAATTTGAATTCAAGATGTCAAAAATTCAAATTATTGTAATTTTTTTCCCCGAGCAAATAAATTTTCAAAATTTTTTATTGTGAAAGTTTATATATTTTCAATGATGTAATTACCATTGTTATCAACAACCTTTTGCGGTGCAGTGCACTAATTTGCAATCCGCGATAGGAAGAAATTAATCGATTTTTTTAGCAAAATATCTGGGGTTGGCATTTTAGATATCGGACAAATTTTCAAGTTTTTTTGTCACAAATAGATCGAAATAAATGGAAATAAGATGGTGCAATGTCAGGTGAGTATGGTGGGTGAAGCAGCCCACCACAGCATATTAAATTCTTAAGTGTTCGCCTCGAAAAGTATTGTCTTGCATTATCATGTTTCAGATCACTCTTTTTCTGCAGATAATAGTGGAAGTATTCTCGCCACAAATTACACCATCCGATTTCTCTTTCTTTGGATCGCTAAAACATTTTCTATAAGACAAAAACGCGAAAATTTGTTTTGTAACCAAGATGCTATTTCCAGATATTTTACTGCAAAAAGTAATTACTTTTTACCTATCTGGGATTGAAAATTTTCATAGATGGCAAAAGACTTGATAACGAAGGTAATAACATTGTTAATTAAATGGTAAAATCTTAAAAACATTTATCTGTTTGAAAAAAAAAAAAAAAAAAAAGACACTATTTTCTTTCGTCCCCCCCCCCCCTAAACATTTCAGCTCCTTTTCTGACTATATTATTTAATCTGTAACTTGCCCATCCCAAAATTGTTGTGTCCGACGATAGAATGTAGCATTTTTCATAAAACCCTGCTGATAAAAAACTATTTTATGAGAATATCGATTTGACGCACGATAGTTTCTATCAATGCGATAAGATATGATTTTGATTATCTTTAGGAGAAGCTCTTGAAACTGTCGATTTTAACAATACCGGTGTTCTGAAAAGTTACTTTATCCGGAGTGCATGCTGGGTCATGCAAAATACAATAGAACGTCAAAAATCCAAACGGATTTCCATGAAGTTTCAGTAAACTGCTTGACAACTGGTAAGGACCAGTTACATTTCGTGAAATAAATAAATACGTAGAATGAATAAAGATATGGAATTAAGTATTCACACACATATGTAATAGAGGTGGAGTATAATTAAATTTGCAATGCAAAATGGTAAGGATTTCACCACATGGAAAATTATTTTAATGAACGGCATTTTCTCGTTTGTTTTCGAAAATCCATAAAATTTGAAAATGTAAATTACCTATTGTCCCAATTAGTTTGGATTTTTGACGTAACTGTACCGCTGTAGTTTTTATAAGGACACTGGAAATCAAAAACTAAATGCATGTAGGATGTAGGTGACAGGTGAGGTTGGCGTGTTATTTCTTGTCACTTCCTGTATCGCTATGGTTTTCATAAGGACACTGGAAATCAAAAACTAAATGCAAATAAATTTTATGTAAATGTAGGATGTAGGTGACAGGTGAGGTTGGCGTGTTATTTCTTGTCACTTCCTGTATCGTTATGGTTTTCATAAGGACACTGGAAATCAAAAACTAAATGCAAATAAATTTTATGTAAATGTAGGATGTAGGTGACAGGTGAGGTTGGCGTGTTATTTCTTATCACTTTCTGTATCGCTAAAGCTTTTGTAAGGACACTGGAATCAAAAAACTAAATGCAAGTAAATTTTAAATAAATGTAGGATGTAGGTGACAGGTGAGGTTGGCGTGTTATTTCTTGTCACTTCCTGTATCGCTATGGTTTTCATAAGGACACTGGAAATCAAAAAACTAAACGCAAGTAAATTTCAAGTAATCTAGGAACAAAAGTGACAGGTGAGGTTGGCATGTTATTGCTAGTCACTTTCACAACATGGAGGATTACCGGTAAGCTCTTGACAAGTTTTTGAATATGAGGTTGCAACTTGTGAAAAAGCGCACCTCATGTCACTTTGAAATTTCCATCCTTGCTCGATATGTTATCTTAATACCTGCTTTTGCTGCAAATATATTTTCAGCACTATGCGAATAATAACTACTCTAAAAACTTCAAAAACGGCTATAATGTCAAAAAGATTTATGTGTGCCCTCCAAATTGAGTAAATTACATTTAGTTTCACTTTTTACTTTATTTTTAGAATACATTCACTTCCCTTTTCAAATTCTTTTACGCCCTCTAGTGGGGGGGGGGGCACTGGTTGCTTAAGCTTTATCTTGTTTAACTAAAAGTAAATAGTGCTCTCTGAAATTGCATGCGGCGAACTTCATTTGATGAAAATTATTACTGAGTTTGCTTTATTGAATCAGTCGCTTGATTGAATCAAAACTGCTTGGAGCGAACATGGTTCACAGGGCCAGATTTGGAAGTCTGGAGGCCCCGGGGCAACGAAGGAGCGGAGGCCCCTAATCAGGGTTCGAAATATCATCATATTTTCGAAAATATCCGATACTAATATTATCGATAATTATATTGTTTTGTGCAAGCATTCTTTGTAGAAATACAAAAAAAAAAAAAAAAAAAAATTGTCTGGGAGAAAAAACGTAAAATTTGCTGATTCGTGAAAGTTAGGATACTTTGTAAAATTTTTATTGTGGGGGCCCCTTTGTTGTGGAGGCCCCAGGGCAGTAGCCCCGCCTGCCCTCCTTTAAATCCGGCCCTTATGGTTCATATAGGCTGCGATCCCTGTAGCTTGATGATACAGTAAAACCTGTCTACAGCGATACTGTTGGGACCTAAAAAAAATATTATTATAGACAGATTATCGTTATAGACAGTTTGATTATTCATGCTGAAATTTTTCTGGGACCGAGGAAAATATCGTTATAGACAGATTTGTTGCTATAGACAGTATCGTTATACACAGGTTCCACTGTATTAAACTTCCTGAACATCCTCCAAAACTTGGCTTTAAAAGTTTAGGGCGGAGCAGGGCGAGGGTTTCCAATTCGCAGCGGAAGATTAGCGTCGAAATTCCAGAAATTTTCGTGCCATGAAAATCGTGCAGACGAAGGATTTTGAAAGCAGTTGACACTGACAGCGGAGATACATCAAGCGGCGACGTTGTGAAACGGGCAATTGATATGTCTTCTCTTATAGAAGGAAAGCCCTTTCTGAGGGAGCTGCCTTGTTCGGGAATTGGTGCTTGGCGCAATATCCAACCTGAGCTGGGGAGGGAGAGTCTAAATTGGGAAGAAGGAACAGTTTTATCTCTTCTGGGAGAGGGGAAAAAAAGGGAATCCATATTTAGACGACTTGGTTTTTTTGCCGGGCTTGCGGTAATGCCTTAACGAAAGCAACAATGCGATGGAGGGGGTGGTGATGAGAACGAATTGCAGTTTGGAAAATGAGAATATTGGCGTTCGTGGCTCCTACATTTGTAACTTACCAGTCATGCTCCCCCCTCCCGTCTACAGTTTTGTCACGCTTTGTAATCTTCGCATATATAATATCCAATTCACTGATCGAGTAACGCTCCTGGCGTCACCAACAATGAAACACGCGCCATAGCATGATGATTTGATAATATTTTTTGGTAGTGTTTGACATGCAGGGAAATGCTTTATTGTGGAAAGGCTGAACTGGATCTGGTGACTTAACTGTTTTACTGGTAAGACTGTCATTTAAGGAGAATGGAGAAACGAAAAAGTGGTCAACAATGAACGCTATCTACTGGAGTTAAGGGTTAATCCACTGGAGTTAAGGTTTAATTCACTGGAATTAGGGTTTAAATTTCAACCATCAAAATATCACCAAACCGGCAATAGCTTCGTTTAAATGTAGAAGTAATTTTCACCCGTCATATCTTGACGGGTGACTTTCTAGCATAATACATAATAGGTTAGACGGGCGGTTTTCTAGTCTTTGTCATAAAACTCGTTGTGTGTGTGTGTTGGTTCCCGAATTCTTCTACAAATCCGCAGTACACACGTCATATCTTTTCCAAATTTGGCACAAAGGTCCTTTGATGCTCAGGAATTCACACAGTGGTTTTCGCCTGTAATTCTGAGAAAAGGAATGTTTACGCCTATTAATTGATGACTGAATTTTTGGAATTAAAAAATAAAAAAATCAGTGAGGCCTAAATTAAAATTTTATGTCATAAAACTGCTCTTTTCTACGTTGACAGGAAATTTACTACTTTTTTTTCCCATTCAAGCCTCATTGTTGAATATGTGTCACTTGACACAAATTTTATTTTGGAGGTAGACCTTGTAATTCCGAGCAACGCAGCTTATATACGTACGAAAAATCAGTTTGGATCTCACTTTTTTCATCCGTGGCTCCTTCTCTGCCCGTGCCCTACGCTGTTGTATCCCCCAGTTTAACCGCCTTATAAATGGTGAAACGGTTTGGGTCATTATCAAAATATGAGCTCATAAAACGGTAAAAGGGGTAGTAAGCAATAATATTCGGAATCAGTGAGATGGTTTGGGGGTCTCCTTTGTTAATGTCTTGATATTGTCAAAAGAAAATATTTTAGAAAATATTTGATCGCGTTGGGACGCATGACTCACCCCTCTGAATTGGAAATTCTAACTTGTATGCACCAAGTCAAGTATCACAAGATTCAGGAGGAGGAGGGGGCACCCCCCCCCCCCATCGAATCCCCATGGCTAGTACCTCTATCTTCCCACGGCAGAATTTTCCTTCACATTTTATCCATCCTAAGATTAAGTTGTTTGACTTCCGTTGTCTTTAACTCCCCCAAGTCCTTACTTTTCTCCACCTCACCTCTTAGCGTGTAGCCAAGGGCGCACCCAGAAAGTTTTCAAGGAGGGGGCGGTTGCTCTTTTCACTAACCTCTTACTACGTATTTGAATTACATATGCTTGGGGAGTTGGGCTGCCACAGCATTTTTATCTGAGATTTAGCTAAGGAGGTCCCGAAATGGTTCTTTCCTTTTCCCGACAATTAGAGGTATTCTCAAACAGCCACCCGAAAAATTTCCTGAAAAGAGATTAAAACACTATTAATTTTCGTAACATTAAAAAGGGCTTGCATTTTAGGAATTCAGTTTTGAAAAATTGCCGGTGCAGGATCGCTCAAAGGAAGGGCGATTGCTCCCATCGCCCCTCCCTTGTATCCGTCCTTGCGTGTAGCCTTAGGCTGTCCCAATCCTTACGGCTGTACATTGGGATAATATTTTAGAATTTAAAGCTTATTTTTAGACGTACTTATAACAATTATAAACCCCTGGTTTGACAGAAAGCAAGTACAAACAAAAGCAACTACTACTCCTCTTCCCATAAAAGCAAACGTTTTTATCTTCTGAACAGCAACGATGCTTGGGAAAAAACCAAACCTGACAGCATTGTGAAGGCTATGCTGGTTCTAACCAGAGCTGCCAGGTTAGGTTTGATCTTTGTTTATTTCTTCTCAATTGTTTGTCGCAACTATAGATATCAGTTGTTACGTTTTCATAAGATTTATCCCCTCCCGAAGTGCATTCCGCAGAGCGTTGATGAAATTTCATCTTCTCTTTGCAGATGGTGGACAGTCCCGGCCAGCCCGTGTACTCTCCGGACGTGTCTCCTCCGTCCCTCGTCTCCTTCGCGCAGCCGCAGAGCAGTCAGCGGACGGCGAAGTCTTCCAGTTCCTCACAGCAGCCCTCCTCGGCCAGCGGAACCAACTCCCTGGCCAGCGCGGGATTCACCACCATCCTCACAGATTCCACCGGAGGTTCGTGACTCTATGCATTAATACTGGGAACTTAATGTACTTCTGGAGTGTGTGTGTGTGTGTGTGTGTGTGCTTGTGTAATTAAATGAAACCGTTTACACTGACCAGAAGCCCCTACTCATTAGCCCCGTTCACATGGACCTTTTCCACCCCGGAAAAAACCTGCTTTAAATCACATTCCGGTCAGGGGATCTGCTTTCGACTGGAGGAAATGCGGGGTTTTTGCCCAGAATGCACTGCGCGAAACGAATTTGCTTACTAGCTTGATGTAGCCGCTAAGCATGCGGGCTGAAACCGCTTTCTCGGGTATAGGATACAAGTTTTTTTTTCATGTGAACGCAAAATTTTCCATCGTTTTTGTTTGAGCAATCACGATTGCTTATTGTTCTCATTTGATCGTCCTTGACGTTGTGGTTCCTTTTTCAGCTTGGACCAGGGGCCTGCTGCAGCATCACCGCCCGCCGTCCCCTACAGTCGCGGCGGCTGTCCCCCGGTCCTGAGCTATCCGCTTCTCCTGGTCGAAAGCGTCTATGTCCTAAACACACGCACGCTCACACACATACAAACACACGACTTCACACTCATACACTCACACACGCCTACGTGCATACACACAGGTCTACGCACACACGCACACAACTATGCACATGTAACCGCCCAGGAGGAGGGACAGGCTTGGGGGGACAGGAGCCGTTTCTAGAAACAATAACTCCAATGAGTAGGACCCTGCTTCAACTCGTGATTGCGAAATACATAATTTAAATTCAAAGTGTCAGAATTCAAATTATTTTTTATTTATTTTTCTTTTTTTTTCAAAGCTGTTGTGGGAAAATGCGAGGCACAAAAGTCTCATGTGAACGCAGCTATTGGAGGTACATACTTTTAAACTGTGATAAGAAAATTCTATTTGCTTTGGAAAAAATTCGACCATATTGCAGGAACTCTACTCCTTACCAGGAGAAAAGCAGGTTTGTTTTCAGCAGTATTGGTAAACTGCAGATTGCTATGCGAACGAGTGTCATCGGAAATCCGCTTGGTATCAAGCTTCGACGGCTGCTTGGTATTTAGTTATGGACTTGAGAGCCAACTTGTATATGATCCCATCGGAACTTTTATTTCGATTATAGTAGTTTCCCTTTTCCCATAATATCGCCAGCTTTAAAAAGTCTACAAGGATGAGATCAGGAAGGAATCGCTTTCTCTAAAAGTTGTGAATCCTAAGTCTAAAGTAACCTAATTCCCTGATTTACCGAACAGTCCAGAGGAAATGGTCAGTCAGAGAAACAGACGCGCAAATTATTCTAATGATGTTGAGTTTAAAATTAGAATTATCACGAATACTGTGAAAACACATGAACAGATTCATTTATAAAGTTAAAATTTTTCACATTAAATTTTCGCGATAACGACGACCTCGCGAAAATAAGTGCGTTTACAGTATTATAGATGCAAACTCTCAGAAGTTAATGGGGTCGTTTTCATCCCCCACCGTTTTTGATGCTTTCTAATTTTTGCATTTTCACGCAATAAGTTATAGTGGCATTTATTCATCAAGATATTGTTTCATGTCAGTCTCTATAATAATTTTTCATTACACTTTCAAAAGATTCTAATAATTTTATGATTTATAAAAAGCAGTCCGTATTTGTTATTCAAACTCGCACCGCGGATGCGTACGAGATTGGTACAATAACTAATCATCAAAAGGCCAAGGGAGGGGAAAAAACGGCGCAATTTTTTTTTTTTTTGTCTTCATGCGAATATCTTTTTAAGTCTAGCAATTTTTTGATGCATTCTTTCCTCCCCTTCAATGATATCAATCGTCTCGGGTAACGTCGGGTAAACTTTTATGTTTAATCCGATGTGTGCAATAACCTTCGTTGTTGGTGCGTGGTATCCATAGCAACTACAAGAGAGGTATTTTGTTACTTATACACTGTTCAAATGTTGTTTGCATATGTTTTCTTTTCGGGTTAAACGTTGTAGCACCCATTTCAGGCTGCCATTTTGCCACCTTTAGCATCCTTAAGGGTACCAGAGGGAAACAAAAGGGCATCCTTACAGGTGCCATACGGAACCAATTCGTATTGTCACGGATTCGGTGCGACTTCCACTTTCTTGAAATGAAAACACAGTTCTTGATAAAAACACAGGAAATTTATTTACACTATGTACAGGAAAGATCGTCAACAACTGCTAAATTATTCATCAGCAATTAAGCAATTATCACACAACTCCGTAAACTCAACGTTTACACACGTATTTACTTCCAAATACGAAAACAACACAGCGAAATGCCTCGCTATAAACAGAGCTAATACACACTCTCCGTTCGGAATCTGAATCGAAACTCCACTGTTTATCCATCGCTAACGGCTTATATAGTCACCGAAAAGAAATTTCTCAAATATTCCACACGCTTCTGTAAAGTAGTAGACCGTTATCAAATTTTATCAATGAACAAAAAGGAAATAGGGGTCGTATACTTTAGCCATATGAAAAGGGGTTGTATATTCATTACGGGAAACTATTTACAGGTTACGTTCCTACAATAATTACTATTTACAGGATTGGTAACAGTATTTTTAGCGTGCTATTTGGGTTCCTTGGAGAGCCCAATGGCACTCTTAAGGGAGCGTCGCTGGTGCTACAACGTTTCACCCTAAAAGTTGCCATATGCAACCTGCAGTTTTAACATTGTAAGCATAATAGGGTCATTGTAGGTTTTTGAAGTTGGAATTCATGGGAAAAAAAACAATTTTTTTAAAAGTTAATTTATATTGTTCCTTTTAGGCACCTTTTTACTCTCACATAATTAGTCATTCTTTATTGGTTATTTTGTAACTTTCTTTTGTAGTTACAATTTTGGATGTGAACGGAGGGTTATGGATAATAAATATATATTTTAAATGTTGTTTTAAAACTTTTCATTTAAATAAACTTGCATCTTGTATGAGGAACACGATTTGAACTGATTAACACATCTTTCTTAAAATGGATTTTTAAAAAAGTTGTATGCGTCATTTCTGATTGTATATTGTCCGTTACATCTATACTGTGACGTAGGATACAGAAACGGAGGATATAAATACTTATGTTTTGCTATGTACATTGTGTTGATTTAGGGTTAACGCAACATATTATTTAGAATTTACTTTTAAAAAAAATGATTCAATTTCAACGATTTTTTTTTTTTTTTTTTGTACACAAACGATTCTTTTCTTTTTAAATCAAGAATGGAGGATACACACCTATTTGACTTCCAAGAGAATAATGCTGAAATTCTTTCACACTAAGTTGTTTAGCTTCACTGTGAAGACCCAGAGTTGAAAAGAGCAAAGTTGTGAGTCTAAACCTCTAATGAGCTACCAGTACTACTGTCTATAGGAAATTTTATTACTTAATTAAATCCTGAACAAAGGATGCAGGAAATACTGTGACACTGACTCAAAAGATTATTAATGCTATATATATTTTTATTTTATAACATAACTCTTTTAACTTATTTAAAAAACATCAAATAATTCAAATTTCACTATTAAATCTGTTATATTTTTTTGTATTGAGTAAATAAATGAAAAAGTACACGGGAAGAAATGTGTTGGGACATGTGTAACGGAGGCATACAAGTATCCCTCTGTTCAGTGAAAAAAACATTCAAAAAATATTATAACGTTATTAATTTGTATTGATCATTTTCAAAATTTGTTTTACTTTTCTAAATCTCATAAAAAAAGTGCTTAAAAATAAATATTTTTGAAACTAATCACCCTGGAACTAAAAAAGCGCGTTTTTTGTAGAATGACCCAATATCATCACCTCAGAGCAACAGTAAGACATCTAAGCCCAGGAATAACACTAAGATGTCCAACTGTTGGTCTAAGGTGACGATACATTTTCATCACCAAAGTCATCAATTGCAGAGAAACCAATTAGGGGAAGTACTGGAGAGCGTCAACTATTCGAACTGTTCAACCATCCGGACAACGGCCGACAGATTCGAATAATCGGCGCTCTACTCAACACAAGAAAATGAAAAAACGGATTTCAGAACTTACAAGTCCTGACAGAAAATAAAAAGGGTTAAAACTGACGGTTGGACGCGGTATGAATAATTCATGCTCGAGAGACGTGTGTCCTCATGATGGCGTTTCTTCGTTGTCTTGTAGGTGGCGTGAAGAGTTCATCCACAGCCAGTGATTCATCCTCATCTAGTCATAACTCCATATCTGTCGTTCAGGGTTCTCCACAAAACCTTTCCGTTGTCTCAGGCAAGTATGGAGGATGTCTTCTTTCTTTTATGAGCAAGGTCAAGGAAGGACTGATTGTCCACCAGATACGAGGTCACTGTGACCTCCTACAAAATGCCTTTTAAATGTCACTCTTCGATCTTGGACTAATATTTTTGGGAGGACGAAAATGCTAAATTTTTTGAATACTGTTTGACCATGGATTGTATGTAATTTGGCAATCGGCCAAGTAAAGACGATTCTATCTGAATGAATCTGGCAGGGGAGACGGGAAAATAGCGATGGGATATTGACTCACGCTGTTTATAATGTCACTATTCATTTATTGCATTCTCTAAAATAAAGGGGAACAAAAATAGTTTCTATGGAAACAATAAAACGAAAATAAAATGTTTTCTTTAGTCTATGATATTTTCATTTCGTTCGAGAATGTAAAAGCAAAATGGTAAGCTCAAAACTATGTTGTGACTAAATAAATCAATTGATTTTTGTAGTGAGAATATAGATCGAACATACTTTAGATTAAAATAATATTGCCGTGAGAGCATATTTCCATTTTTACAAAACTGGGGCTAAATGATCGAGAGGCAAAAGTGCACATCTGTAATAAACCAACTAACACCCCTATAGACTAGTAGATACGTCCATTTCCGCCAACAAACCGGATATTAGCCTTTCCATGTAATCGATGGTTAGACAGTAAAATTCTAATTTTACCGAATAATAAAATACGTTATCATACACACATAACATCTAATGGGAACATTAAGGCATCATTAAAAACAATTTGAAAGACTTTTAAAAAAAGGGGGGGGGGAATCTCAATGTTGCAATATTGTCTCCAAATTTTACGAATCGTCAGAAAAAAATGCTGAATAAGGATTTTTTTTATACGATCACAGTGACCTTCCATCGAGCCTCCCTCTTGTTCATGAAAATTGTAACAATTGAGTGGGAGGGGCTAACAAGAAGTGTGACATCACATCTTTTTCAGAAAAGTATGCTTAAGGGTTTGTCACTTCTTTTCCCGACATTTTTGACCCTCCATTTACCCCTTGTTCAAGGGCGGATTCAGGGGAGGGTCAAAGGATCAGCTGACCCCCCTATGATGAGAAACAGTCTTTATTATTATTATTTTAAATTTCCTTTACTTATTACTAGTGTTGAAAGTCCATTTTTAGTCCTGAAAAATTAGTGTAGGTAAACAATGTTAATCTCTTTTTACTTAGTCTTGTTAGACTTGTCTCTTGAAGTCTAATAAATGCAAATTCTATTACATATAATGTGACACTTTTTATTACCCTTGTCGCAAACTCACAATTTCACGAAACTCCCTTCCCCCTCAAAGCATGGCATCATTTTTGGACAGCCCCTTAAGAAAAATAGCAGAGAAGGGGGGGATATAGTCAAATATGTTGAAAAAAAAAGTGTGACATGTGTTATAATTCGTCAAATTTTGGCTGTAAATCGGCAATTCATCAAATTTGGGGACAGTATTGCAATTTGCATTTTAAAATTATTTTTACTGTATGTATCTTGTAATGGAATCTTGCACAACTAATATTTCGCCCACTTCCTGCTATCGGATTTTTTTGAAATTTGGCACGCGACTTCAGACCCGATGGCAATGCAATATTCTATAATCAAATTAGTTAATTAACTATTAATTCTTAGTTTATTCCAATTTTAATCAATATTTTGGGATAAATCCAACAATGTGAAAAAGAAAAAGTTTTTATGAAAATATTAAAAAATGCTCGCAAAAAGTATTTAAAAATATCTATGAAAATCTTCGATTTTTCTGCATCGAACAAAATTTGGTTTTAGATTGTGGAAGTTATAAATTACTATCTTTTGCGCATGCGTGGTAAAAATTTAATTGCTTTAAATGTCCACATTTTATGATATTTTCAACATTTTAATTAAAAATTTTAGTATTATACTGTCCAACCACGGATTTCATGGAATTTTCAAACGTCCAGATAAGACGAATCTATGTGAATAAGGGGGAAAAGTAAAAATTTGATGCGCGTATTCCGCTCTTTGAATAAAACTTTGCTTCTGCAAAAGCTGACATCGGTAAAAAATCATACATTCGTCCATTTCCGGCTGTAAAACGGATGTTTGTCTTTCCATACAATCCGTGGTCAGACAGTACTTCTGTTGCATGTTGTCAAGTTTTCTGAAAGTTTGGTAAGCTTTGATGGAAAACTTTGCTTGTTATAGGCCAAAAACCTTCAAATAAAATTCGTAGTTTTGAAAGAAAGTCTTATATATCTTCGTGAATATCAGTGATATTTTCTCGAAAGTATGTACAATAATTGTACATAGTAAACTAACTGATTTCTGAAATTTACAGCTCTTTCTCAGCTGTTTACGATGAATGTGATGATCAAACAACTTTTTTGTTTTCATAAATTTGTTACTGATCCCCGAAACGCAAAGGTGATATAACTTTTATTGGAAAATGACAGCTGGAGCATACCTTTTATGTGACGAAAGTTACAAAGCAATTAATCGCTTATTTCTTGAGAAATCCATAAAAATGAATTTTTGAAAGTGTTCCAATACTTTTAGTCCTAAGTGTATTTCTGAACAACAAAGTCATTGGAGCTGTGACGATTAAATGTTTACTAAAATCGTATTTTTTCGAACCAACAGGGAATGTAGTCATACCACAGACCATTCTACAAGCCAACAACAGTGCCCTGTTATATCATCCGGGGCAAGGTTTGGTTTATGCTACGCCTGCCAACTTACCTGAAGGTGTTGTACTTAATCTGGGCCAAGAGCAAGGTAAGGGTCTTTCTGTGTGAACGAATTTCTGCATGAAGTATGTTTTTTTTTTCCCTTCCAAAATGACGTTTATGATGACGTTAATCACGCATTATCTTTGGTATTTTGCCAAATTTCTGTTGATTGCTTGAAGTTTAATTTGGAATAATGTAACGGTAGAGTAAAGGGGGGGGGGGTGAGGGGGGCTTTGGAAAAATCTTAATTATGCAGAGGTGCTCACCCCCTAAGAGAAAGGGCGCACCCTCCTAAACCATCGCAAAGACCCCCCCCAAAACAAGTGAAAAATACCCCTTAAAATAACTCTCTCTAAAAGTTTCAATGGCGTTCAACTCAAATACGGAGTGCCATTGTAGCGAGGGCGGATCCAGAAAATCTTCCAAGGAGGGGGCGATTGATATTTATTTCTTCCCCCCTTTACTATGTTTCTCTTTTATACATGCATGCATGCACACACAAACACATTGTATGTAGAAAATCAAAACTGTCAACTCGTTTGGAAAATAAAAACTGGAGATGGGTTTTCCTCACATTTGTATTTTAAACAAAAAAGGGAAATTGATGTAGCCAAAGATGGCGGGGTTCCTGAACTTAATATTATTTTTTATGCCAACACAGGTGTTTTATTCTAAAATTGCGTTAATTTCGGGGAAAGTCCTAAAAATTGTTCCGGAGACATTGCCAAAAAGACTTAAATTGCATCCTCCTATTATCATCAAAAAGTCTAAAATTGCGGGGGGGGGGGGGGGGGGGTCGGAGCTTCAGTTTTTAAAAATTTCTGAAGGAAAATATAGAGCCCCATCCTTTTCCCAAATGATGGCCTACTATTTAAAATCTTCAAGCTTGAAAATTTTTACGTGGAGAGCCCCCGAAACCTCCATTAATTCAACAACATCAAAATTCATCTACAATCGTGTTTTTTCAGTTTGGAAAAATTACTTGTGGCTCAACACAGGTTTAAGATTTTAATTTGACCTACAATTACTACTTTGAGATTTCAATTTCGAAAATGTACGGTAGAAGGAAGTACAAACCTCCCCTCTTCTTAACAACTCCAAAAAGATCGTCTGAAAGTGCTGGTTTTGGAAAAAATTTCGATTGAGAGTTCTGGACCACATCCTTTCCTTTAACGTCATCAAAGATGTCCTACAATTTCGTTTTTAGAACTTCAACTTTGGAATATTTCTGAGGGGGAAAGCTTTGAACTTCCCTTCTCTTAACGCCATCGAGGAGCGTCTAGAATTGCATTTTTGGGACTTATAATCATTATACTCTTAAAAGTAATTACTTTTCTTTAAAAATATAGTGGCTCAAGGAAGACGGAATTGACCCCTCCGTTGCGTTGGAGGTAGAAATTTTGCTTTGTAGCGTTTGTATAGCTTACAATACATCTACCTTTTTCGTTGTAAAAAGGCTCTCTCTCCAGACCCGGATCTGCGTACCTGCCATCGGGGGGGGGGGGGGGGGGGGCACGCCCTTACCCTACGCCTACGAGATTGGAAAAAAACCTATCACTAAGACTTATTAACGTTGCAAATATACAATGCAGGTCCCTGGAGAGGGGCCCACTAGATATTGTTGCAGGGGGAAGGGGGTGGGGTGCAAAATATATAGATCAGGACCTGTCTTTCTAGTTAGTAGGTTATTGGTAAAGTACACCAGCTTTCTCCATCCCCCATTTTAACAAATAAAGTTGTTGAATCTCTCTTTTCTTGTCCGCTACATTTCAAATTATCATAGTAAAACGAAACTTGGTTTGGCTGCTGATGCTGTTTATTGTTTCTGTTTGACTTGATACTAATATGGGTTTCTTTCTTACAGGTGGTCCTCAACAGCAGCAGCAGTACATAACCATACCTGTTTCTCTATCATTAACACCCGCACAACAGGTAAGCTTTCAAGATTGTTTATCTGTACTATTATGGATTTATGTATGCAACTTTTGGGCAGAAAAGTGTTAAATTAAAAAGTGGTTGGAATAAGGTAATGGGGTTGTCTACAAATGATATCATGCTCTGAGGGGGGAGTTTTGTAAACTTGCGAGTTGGTGACAATGAAGCAGAGGCGGGCGCCCCAATGGGAGATCACTGTTGGCAAAATTTGTAGCTCCGTTCGCCAAAATGAGAATTT
This sequence comes from Uloborus diversus, assembly GCF_026930045.1. Classification (NCBI taxonomy): domain Eukaryota; kingdom Metazoa; phylum Arthropoda; class Arachnida; order Araneae; family Uloboridae; genus Uloborus; species Uloborus diversus. Next base: position 17,680,923 of record NC_072737.1, on the reverse strand, counting down.
CGGTCCCCCTCCCTCCCACACACATTTTAGTCCAGAAAAAAGCATTTAAAGTAAGCCTGAACGGATTCATTATTTCTTACATTATTTTTTTCATTACATTTATTTTAGACTCGCCGTGGTAGCCCGATCGGTAGAGTGTCGGATTCGGGGCCGGAGGGTCCTGAGTTCGAACCTCGATGATCGAAGATCCACCGTCGTCATTAAAGGGGACTGAGCGACGTTTAATATGCTCGTGATCTCAATGTCCTCCAAGTGAAACGATACCTCTGGGGGTGCTAGCACTAGGTAGCTATTAGCTCCTGTTCTAGTTCTAAATTCTCATTAACTGTTCGATCCGGTGATGGTGCTGCCATCTATCGGTATAAAAAATAATGGAGGCAAGGCACTTAGTATGCAGTCCTCGACATAAATACAGTTGTAGTCAGTTGTGACTCAGAATTGTATCGTATTTATTTTAGACAAAAATGATATTTTCTGTTCTATTCTATTGGTTTTATCCCCGAATGAAAAACATCGATCTAGCCTTCAAGTTTAAATTATGTCTTAGAAAAGGTTAAATGTATCCATCCATATGATAGAACCAATGCATATTGAATACAGGAAAACAAACAAACAGGCAGGGAGTGCATATTCGGCTATTTGTTATTTTACAGAATCAGAAAGTATATTTCAAAAACATGTTCCTACTTTTGCTCATTCCAGTTATTTTACTTGTATTATTTATACATACTTTATTTGTGTTAAAAACTGAAATGCCGTTCATGTTATCCAAAAGTGGTATTTAAAAATTTATCTGCAATATGTTACATTTTTTTTTTTTTTTTTGTTAAAGTGATCTCCCAGCACCTCTTTTATAGTGCGGTAGGCGACCAAACATTCCAGATTCTTGAAGCAGTTCATCTCCCCCCCCCCCTCCTCCAGGGATAATTTTCCAATGTTGTCTTCTTTTTTTGAATGCATCAAAATGCTCTTTATTTACTGTTGGTATTGCGTTTTGTTTTGCAACTTGTTAAAAATTTAGAAATTAAGTTAAAAATATGGGATGAGGTGCACTATAGTTAGGGCAAACCTAACCTGAAAGCTCCATAATACTGCCAGGTTAGGTTTGGTTTTGAATTCCATATACGTGGGGGGACTCAAAAGAAACCGGACTAATGGTGCAATGCCAATCCTAGATGTACTAGAGTGTTCTCTAGCTAGATGGCTCAAGTAGAAACCTTCACAAACCAGCTGTGCAAGTGGCGTCAGTTTAATTGATACCGTCTGATCGTAGGGTTGATTTTCTCAGGTGTTGTTGCTTACTGCCTGCAAACTCATTATGGCAGATTTAAAAGAACAAGCTGTAAGCTGATATTTTGCTTCTCCTGGTTGAAAAGTTGGCAGCGGAATAGCTTACTAAATGCTTCAACAAGCTTTCAAGAACGATGCTATGAGCCGTGCACAAGTTTTCGAGTGGTTTGGGCGCTTTAAACGTGGTAGCATGAATGTTGAAGATCATGCTCATTCTGGGTGCCTTCAGCGTCTCGAAATGATGAAAACGTTGAAAATTCCGCCTAAAAATCAATGAGAGTCGTTGTTTTACAATTGACAAAACTTCAGAAGAAACAAGAGTGAGTTACAGCTCGCACGGGCGATTGGAAGAATCGTTCCTTCACCGTAATAACGCTCCCATACACACAGCCTTTACTATTAACCGCTATTTGACCTCTCAGGGGTGGCTAGTCGTTTCTTGACCCACGTATTCGCCAGACCTAGCCCCCTGAGATATTTTTCTGTTTCTGAGGATGAAAATTTTTTTGAAAGTGAAGCGTTTTGATGATGTAGAGGCTGTAAAAACTGCTTCGAAACTGGCACCGGACATGGTCAAAGTTAGGGAGTTCCAGGGGAGCTTCTAACAGTGGAAAAAAAGAATTAACAAGTGTAGTGCATCTAAGGGTGAACACTTTGAAGGAGACTAAAGAAATTTTGTGAATAAAATAATGTATAAATATTTTAGAACAAAAATCCGGTTATTTTTGGGTCCCCCCTCGTATCCTAAAGTATTGCACACACAGTGATGAGGAATGTATCAAAATAACAACAAGCTTATCAAAATTGTATTTCCCAAAAAGTGATACAAGTGCAATATTTTTTAAATGGGTACAAAACAAGAAAATAGTTTTTTTTTTACACTATAGGTAATTTTATTTGTTTTTGCAGTGCTTTGGGGGCTCATTAATGACCTTTATGTACCCCCCACTAACAAAAGCGTTAGAGCTCAAGGATAGCATCCACACAGGGCAGTAATGACAGACTGAACATTACCAGGACATAACCTAGACAAAAAAAAAAAAAAAAAAAAAAATCTTGCTTTGCCGCCATTTAAAAAATACTGCACTCTTATTACCACCTGCTTAACACAATTCTAAATCTTAAGAGAGAATTTGTCGTTATTTTCATTTATTCCTCATTGTTGTACTGTGCATGCAATACTGTTGAACATACAGTGTCTCGAAAATGAATGAATCCTTTGTAGTAACCCTGTATTATGCAAAACTTTTAAATTGAACTTGAGTTATTTCTGTAATATGTAATTAATTTCTACAGTTTTTGTAAAAGTTGCTCATTGAAGTTAGTACGTAACATAACAAACAATACATAAGGGGTCATCCACAAACATTACACTTTGAGGAGGGTGGGTGGTTCATGGAATTGTGAGTTTGTGATAAGGAGAGAAGGGTTAATAAGAAGTGTGACATCACACATTTGGGTTCAAATAACTTTTTTATAATAATATGTTTATGTAAATTATATAATATGACATATGGTAAGGAAGGGAGAGTCACAGGTGAAGTGTGATTTTGTGACAAAGAAGGTGGCAGGGTCAAATTTGTTCAAATAAAATGTCCCATTTATGAACAGCCCCTTATAACCTTTGATTGTTATTATACCAGAGAAGTCATATTTTGAGGGGGGCTCATGAAAGTGACAAGGAGGAAGGAGGAGGTAACAAAAAGTGTAACACAACACATTTTATTATGACATATGTAGCATGTCACATTTAAAGTCTTATGTTAGTCTGTAAAAAAAAAAAAAAAAAAAACAACACTCACTTTTAACAAATTTCAGAGAGTTGCACTCATATCTGAATTTTTTGTCGGTATTAGCAATTAAAGTTGGAATTAATTGTATTTTACAGTAAAAACAGCAATAGCATCAGCAATAAAGAAAAAATGGCAACACATTAACATTTTGTTCCACTTCTGCATTTAAATAAGTTCTAATCATGTCAATGCTCTTTTCTTTTTTTATTAATTATTTTTTTTTAAATCCATTTTAGCAACAGTTACTTCAAGGAAATCAACTTTCAACACCAAGTTCATCTTTCAGCAGTTCTACGAGCAGGAGGGACAAAAGAAAATAATTGTTTTTTATGTGACTTGTGTAGATAAATATATAAAGTGCCTTCAGAATCTCTCGACCATAATCAATTTGTTGTCTCGCTTATTCTCTTGGGTCACTTACACTGAGGAGACTAAAAATGTGTACAGATCAGGGTGAACCAATTTTAAAAACTTGGTAAGTCGGTAAAGACACAAAATAGAAGTGGTACTTTTGTATTACAGGAGAACTTTTTACTGTGACATGCGACAAGAGGAGGGGGTGAGGTAAAGTGTGACACTTTGTGGAAAAATAGGGGGGAGGGAGGTCAAATTTTTTGAAAAAAAGAGCGACACCATTTAAATTGCTTTTTGTTGAAAGGACTTGAATTTACCTTCGCCCTTTCAACTAAAATGGATTCATATATGAGGCAGTGAGAAGCAAAGGGATGTAAGTGGACATTTTCAAGTTTTGAGTTAAACACGTTTGAAGATAACATCCTAGAGGTAGGTTTTCATTGATTTTTTTTCTAAATAATGCTGGACAGCAGCAACTACCAGGACTACTAGTACTATCTCTTGCCCCAAGACAGAGGAGAGGTTCATCTACCATTTGTACTGATTATCTTCAAATCTTTGATTTTGCCACTTATATCCCCTTAGCTTCTCAGTGACTCATATGGATAGTTACCAACGTCCAATCAAATTGAGCAACGTAAATAACACAAATTGCATACAACACTTGTAATTCGCAACTGCAGAGCTTGAAAACGCTACCTTGCGGGGATTGTAAAACATTCCATCCCACAGGTTTCCTTCGGGGTAAATTACAGGCTTCAGACAGTTTGTTGTGTAACGTAATTTCAGAAGAATAGAAAAGAAAGCTTCCCACAAACACGATGAAAAATTACTGACATTCACTAAGCGTCAAAGCAAGTTACCGTATGTGTTTGTTATACCTTTTTCATCCGCCATTAGACAGTGGCTGCAGCGCCACCTATAGTTTATTGGAGTTGCGAATTGGAAAATTCTTGATCACAGTTTAATTTTGTAAGTTAGTGCATTACACTCACACGCACCACACCTAAATTTTGCATGAATATCCTTTCATGTTTCCAAATTTTATTTAATTTGATTTCCAAGCATATACAATATCATACACCCGATGAAGTTTCGCGGCCATAGAAAATTGCCCGGAATGGTTTTATTTACAAGTGAAAGAAATGCTAAGCTCAATGAAAAGTTCTGGAATGAATGGATCATTGATACCCTGCTTTTTGTTTGAATTGTTTTTCTTTCTCTTGATGCAATTGAGAGTCCAGATGCAGCAGTAAATCCCTCGTGTTCGGCAGATCTTTGGAGCACAGTTGGCATCGGATGAGTTTGAAGATGTTAGTCCTGAAAATGGAAATAAAGACATTGACTTCAAAATTATAGCAACACTTGATCCATTTGTGTCCTAGGGAGCATAAAATTGAAAATCTCGACTTCGTCTCAATTCCCAGCAGTGGAAGAATTTTAAATGTTACGATATTTTAAACTGCATTTGAAGATTGGATTTTTGTTTAGGGATAAAATGGAATGATTCGATGCAGTGATGTCGCTTTAGGGTTTTTTTATTGTACTTCATTTTATAATTTAACTACATTAGGTTTAGTACTTACAGACTGACTTTGATAAGCTTGACCTTGACAATTTTTACTTCATTTTAGAGAGTTTTGTAGAAGAAGAACAAGTTATTTTGACGTGGATTTGAGTAGGAATACTTTCGCAACTATATTGTGAAAATAATCGTGGCTAATTTCAACTAGGATCATTTGGAAGTAGAATAAAATCTACTCATATTTTGCTGCAAGATAGAACCTATTTTTAACACATTTTAAGAATTTATGTTAATTTAAAAATGGAAAAACTATGAATCTCTTTTTATAATGGCTAAGCAAACATTGTTAGCACTGCAAACAAACAAGAAAAAAAAGTTGCACTTAGAAAGGGACAGCATGATCTTAATTATTCCAGAAAAAATTGAGACATGCATCTAAAGGTGAGTGTTTCATTTTCCACAACTTCTTTGTTTTCGAAACATATTCTATTAAAAAATAGCGCATAAGACATATTTCAGTGGCGTAAGTGTCGGTCGCTAACTATGCAAAGTGTCATGAGGTGTTCCTGGTAGTCATTGGACATTCTCTTTAACAGTGTGTTAGTTTTCAATTCCTAAATTGGGTGTATGAAGTAACCCCAATGTATAGTTCTAATAGGTGCTTTTCTGGATCCTGTTCGATATGCTGAGACTCACCCCATTGAAATATGAAGTGAAAAAGGGGGCGCTTGAAACGAGTGTGAGCACTGGTCTATTGTACTGTCTCTGCTTTGATCCCTAGTAGAGCCCAATAACCAAAACAAATTTCAGCGGTTGCCTAACAGATATTTTAGGAAGTTCCCAGGGATCCACGTAGTGGTATCTTAAGAGTTCAAATCTCTGCGCAGCAGAGTAGAAGTCTCATTCACACCCATTGAAATATTCTATTATATGCTATATTTCAATTGCACATGTATCTCGAAAAAAGGGGAAAGTTGAAAAAATATTAGACCCCCATTATCGGATTTGGCACCCTTGATACGGCTCCCTTGATACATGTAAGAACCATGTTTCATTTCTTTTCTGGAAAAAAAAGTCGTACCACTCCTTGTGAGCAATAGGATAGTAAAAAAAGGATAACTTTTAATAAGCTGATATATAAAGCAATTGTTTAATATCGTAAGGTAAAAAAAACATAACAAATTTCATTCCAACACATTAAATTAAAATAATGTTAAAACAAAGCTGACGTTATGATAATAACGTAAATAATATCAAAAGTTGGCAAAAACCATGTGCGTGTGTATGTAGACTGAGAAAAAAAGACGCATCACTTACGTTGATTTGTCCACCATCTTGTACAGCTCGGCCAGATGCGTCTTCATCCCCTCGTAGTTCTCCTCCAGACTGCTGGGGGTGTGCAGGGGCAGGATGGAGATGTAGTCCGCCCTGTGGCTGTCTTCCGGCTCCGCGTTCAGCAAAAATTCCTGCGGTATCATGTTCCATTTCCCCTCGCACCGGAACATCTGCGGCGTCTTCGGCGTTCTCCTCTGTTCCAACAACCTTGGAGAGAAGAAAGACTCGGCCGGTCAGCATATGAAATGCTCGAAAATTAATTGCACAAAGGGGGTAAACCTGATGACAAATCCATGAATACTTGGCTTTGTCACCAGGAGGGTATAAAAAGACCCAAACATACACGAAAACTTTATATTTATCAGAATATCAATATCGATCTTGAGCACATTTTTTTACTTCCTTTTACAAAAAAGGAAGTATTGTATTCGCGAAAAAATTTTCACTCAAAAATCGCCCTTAATTTCCATTTTGCTCACCCCCAAATGAATGTTGAGTTTTTTTTTCGATTCGACCACATGCGGAAAAGTGCCTAAGAATGTATAGACACGCGAAATATCCATTTTGACCATCACCGAGGTAATTACAACGACTTTTCTCGTGACGTCTGTATGTATGTGCGTATGTATCTCGCATAACTCAAAAACGGAATGTCCTAGAAAGTTGAAATTTGGTACATAGACTCGTAGTGGGGTCTAGTTGTGCACCTCCCCTTTTGGTTGCTTTCGGATGTTCCTAAGGGGGTCTTTTGCACCTTTTTGGGGGGAAATCATTGTTAATTTCGATGTAAACTCAAGTGGCGTTATAATTTGTCGGACACTTGGCGATATATCGCCAGTCTTTTGGTCGCCAAGTTTTGTCGCCAACTTGGCGACAAATTTGGCGGAGTTTTTTTTTTTTTTTTTGGTTTCAATTTGGCCATTGTTGGTGATATTTAGAGAATAAATATTGAATCACATTAAAATAGCAAATAATGGGGAAATGACATTAAATTGGAGTAAAAGGAAGTCATGTGATGCACACATCAGCTCGTTTTAAAATAAAATTCCACTTGCAATAGGCCTATAATGACATAAGCCTTATAAATGCGACTATTGCTTTTTAAAAAATAGCGATAGGGGGTAAAAATCATTAAGTATTTTATTTATTATTTTACATACGAAGCTATTCAAGGAAAAATATTTTTGTATTTCCACAAGAGAGTAATTCACAGCTTGTTGCACAATTGCTTTAAAAATAAATTAAAAATTATAACTTCAATAAAACAAAGATTTTCAATTATTTATTTTTAAGTATTTTAATATACTACTATGAAGAAATTCGCAAGAAAAAGAACAATCTTCAACTACAAAAGAGCAACATATCGCAATAATAAGTGAAATAATTTCAAATCCGATAAAAAAATTTAGTAGGTAGTTTGTTTTGTTTAAGCACCCATTAAGTTTGTTTTAATTAAGCACCCATAAAAGATTTTAAGCCAAAAATTTTACAATGGTAAAAATTCTTTTTTTAATATATGGAAAACAAAAGCAATTGATTAAAATGAAATTTAAACTAATTAATCAATCTTTTCCTATTTATCAATTAAATATTCTTTCGCTTCATTCATATAATGAATGGAAAATATTTAATTTTTACAATTACCAGATATTGGGTGAGTACCGAGCATATAATAGAGTACTCGGTACAACACTACTTGAAAGTAAACTCATATTCTCAAAACATTGAAATGTGAAGAACAGATGAATTTTTTTCCTATGCAATTCATTCTGTTCAAAAACATCAATTGCTTGATTCAGGAAAAATTTCTACTCTGATAAATTGGACAGTTAACAAGTTTATTTGTGTGAAGGAGAAAATAAAACTTACTGGAAAAGATTACTCTTCAATTTTTCATGCATATAAGCTCTGGATCTGCTAGAATAGTCAGCTAAATCACCATCAGTACCCAACAACATGTTGAAAGCCATCCTTACTCCATTAACCTATAGTTGAAAAAAAAAAAAGAATTAAACATGTTTTAAAAAATGCAATCTTATATATAGATAAAATTTAAATACATTTAATTGTTTTTTGGGATACACAAAAAAGTAAAGATAATCAAAACTTTCAAAATTTTCTGGGTATAAGTAAAATCAAGAGGACAAATTAAAAATCTTTTTAAAGTCTTTCCTATGCACTAAAATGATTTACAAGCATTTTATTTGTTAACAAATATATACTGACAGCAGATAAAAGTTTTTAATTATTGAGGCTTTCTCTTTCTTGTAGGTCCACAATGACATTATTATCAATTGCACAAGAAAGGCTTTGATCACATTGAAAATCAGAAAAAAAGGGGTTATATAACTCCAGTTCTATATAAGTAGGAAGTTCCAAACAAATTCACTCTTCTTTTGGCACTAATATTTTAAATGTGTATGTTCTCACAACTAAAATAGCAAAAATAAAAACACTAATTTGGGGTTTTTAATTGATATCTTTGGTCATACAAAGACGAGTCTAAGCTACAAACACTCTTGATCTTAAGATAAATAAATACCTTTGTGCTGAACAGTAAAGTAAGAAAAAACGTCAAAAAAAAGCACAAATTGCCAATTACAGCAGACACGTGTTTCGAAGTTACAGGGAACGCCTTTTTCAATGCAAAAAGTAATGAGCTTATGGATGAAAAGACATTTGGCAATTTCCTTTTTTTGACGTTTTTTCTTACTTTACTCTTGATCCTGTCTGCCTTTGGAAAAAAATAAGAAAAGAATAGGGAAGTTTTCGATTTTTCAATTTTATTTTTATATGATAGAGTAACATGTATGAACATCATAGGTGAAAAAATTTTTGCTATACGATAAGTAGTTTTTTTTAAATTAATTTTTAAAGTTCAAGCCCTTGTGACGTCAAATGGCATAGGAAGTGACGTCATGCGCTCTTCCGATAGGAGAGAAACGCTAGCGAACCGGTTCCCATGTCATGGGAGAAACCGAAGAACGTGCATTCGATTTCGAAGACGAAACGTAAAAGGCTTATCTCCTCGCATTTAACTCCTCGCGTTTCTGGAACATTAAACCTCTCATCCTCTCAGAAATATTCGAATATCATCATTGATGTTACTTGAGGAAGATTATTTAGATTGTGCTTTAACGAATCCGGTCTCCATAGTGTGTTCAAAAGGATTATTGAATGTCTAAAAAATAAAAATATCAGCGCGCTCAAAACGTCCGTACGAAAACAAGGGATCTTCGGCGGAAGTGCCCCGTGACGTAAGCTCGTGACGTTTCAGAAGAACGCACTTTTGCGAGTGGATTTTAAAAAATTCATTAAAAATCAATCACGGTGTTTTAAAATTCGGCGATGGTGAATTTTTTAGTTTTGAGGATCAATGAACAATATCCAATAGCCAAAATAGGAACATTTAATAGGTTGCAACTTCCCTATTATAAAAATCAGTTCATCCATTTAGGACTTTCATTGCCAAAGAATGATACAGAAATACACACAAAAATATAACCCCTTCCTTGCTGTATCAGGAAAACAACACTAAGTACACCCCAACTATTGCACCCCAACAAGGAAAGTGATACAGTTCAATATTTGGCAAAAGTGTACTAACTGATTGATTTAAAAATATAAATTTGATGCACTTTCTTGCCACAAAACTCTTTAGAAAGTTGGCTTACATAGCTGGTGAGAGGTAGGGTAAAAACTATATAATGACTAGTGGCACATCATTAAATTTTTAAAATTTAGAAGAAATGTTTTCCAAAATTTAAGTGAGCATTACTATTTAGTAGTAAGTCTCCGCAGTGGCGTAGCGAGAAAAAATCCTTGGAGGGGGTTAATTTTTTCTGAAGTTTAAAGTAAAGCCATTCCCTCAAATTTATACACCTATACTATATATATATATATATATTATATATATATATATATATATATATATATATATATATATATATATATATGTATATATACCTATATATATATATATATATATATATATACACATATATATTGTTTTGGGTCTCATGGGGGGGGTTCTGACCCCCCTATCCCCCCCATGGCTACGCCACTGAGTCTCCGTCCGTAAGCCAGGGCTAAGGCCAGAACCACATGCAATATACCAGACAGCCTGGTTATCACATCCTAAGACTGCAGTTTCAATCGTATTAGTACTCCTCAGTCTGGAATAATGAATAACTGAGCTGGAGGTAGATGTCATCTCATTGAAAATCTGAGAGTGCTAATACACTGGCAGATAAAGTTAATTTACTTCACCATTGAATGTCCACAGCATGGCGCGGTTCGACTCGTGAGTTGAAGGCAAAGCTTGGGTGTTTAGCAGTAAGTTAATGCTCCTAAGCCATGGCTAAGGCAGAACTACCTGCAGGGCCAGATTCAGGCATGGGTACAGGGCACCAATTTTGTAGGTAAAGCTTATGTCGGACTCATTGCATATTGCACTTTTGCTTTTTGAAAAATTATATTATAGATACATGAAATACACCGCCAGCTCAGTCAATTCCAGCCCAGGACTGCTGTTTCGTGCTTATTAGCACTCAACAGCCCAGCATAGGACTAACTGAGCTGGAGATGGAAAACCTCTTAAGGAAGCCAAGAGTGCCAAACAAACTGGTAGCTAACATAAAATTAGAACTGACCAGATGAGTGATCGAAGCAATTGTTCGGTTCAACTCGAAGATTGAAGGAAAGGCATGGTATGTTCAGTAAGCTACCACCCTATATACATAAGTTGCCGCCCTATCGGGCGGTAACTTCATGTTTTCATTTTCTTACTTTACTTTGATCTTGTCTAGTTTTGGAAAAAAATAAGAAAAGAATTATCAAAATCAGTTCATCCATTTAGGACTTTCGTTGCCAAAGAATGATTGCCGTCCTATCGGGCGGTAACTTATCGGAATATACCATGCCTTGCCTTCAATCTTGGAATTGAACCAAACTATTGCTTCAGTCACTCGTCTGTTTTGTGCTAATACTATGTTAGCTACTAGTTGGTTTGGCACTCTCGCCTTCCGTAAGAGGTTTTCCGCCTCCAGCTGAAGTCACTTCCTATGCCGGGCTGATGAGTGCTAATAAGTACAAAACTGCAGTCCTCGGCTGGAATTGACTGAGCTGGCGGTGTATTTCTGCCTTAGCCTTGGCAAAAGGTTGGTAACTTACTGAATATATTATAGATAATTTTGAAATTTATGGCTTACAGCAACAGGCAAAGATTGAAAACATCTTATAATGGATAATTATTGTATGCTATATCACTTCTACTTTGATAATGTCTTGTACATTATATTGCAATAAAAGGTACTGCCAAATTTAGCACGTGGCTGTGTTAACGCAAAGTACTAAAATATCTTCACTATAGAATGAGCGGACGGGGGGGGGGGGGGGCACCAAATAAGTTTCGTGCTTAGTGTCTTCAAAAATCATAGTCGGTCCCTGACTACAAGCAATATGCCAGATTGCCTGGTTCAGATTTTTGACATTACTATATTTGATTTAGCAAACCAACAAAATATACCTGACAAATATCTTCCAATGGAAATTCTGTGTCGAAGGCTATTTCGATATCATGCTCTGGATATAGAGCATCTCCTGTGTTTGAATCATATCCTAAGCCGCATAATGCACCGGTGTAAGTCTTTCTATCCTTGTCTGTCCTGAAAATGTTAAATCAAAAACAAATCAACACATTATTAAGGATACTTCTAATTTAAATGCCAGCACAGTATAGTTTAAAATAATGTTTTCCTTTTTTTAAGAACAGCTATGGGAACATGAACATTGGAATTTAATTTGTGTGATTTTAAATCAAGATTTGATTTTTAAAGATTTTAGCTAACCAACTGAAGTTTATATTTTGAGATTTTATAAATTACACACAGTAGGATGTCATTGATCTGGTTTAAGTTGAAGACTTTCTTAATAACTTTATTTTCACATATTTCACTTTCTTCTACAAGTACATTTCACATCTATACAAATAATATAAAGCTGAAGAGTTTGTTTGTTTGAACACGCTAATCTCAGGAACTACTGGTTCGAAATGAAAAATTCTTTTTAGTCCTTTTATTGAGGAAGGCTATAGGCTGTAATTTACATTGATATTTTAGTTAGCAAAAAAGTTATTCAATGTTTTATGTGATTTTTAACTGTTTTTAGTATTTTTCACCCTACAGAACCCAAGCTAATTTTGACAGAACAATATTTTTTGTACTAAAATGTAGGAAATTTAATTTTTAGTGTGATGATTTTTTTTTTTTTTTTTTTTTTTTTTACAGATAGTGGTTTTTGTATTTTTTATGAACTTTTGAAAAAAAAAAAAAAAAAAACCTTTACTTTGCAATTTTTCCTGGGTTAAATTTTTTTAAAACTCATCTTGCAAAAAGTATAAAGGTCTGTTTTCTAAAATTTCACTATGTAATAGTAAAAACATTTCACCTCCTTAAGAAAAAAAGTTTTCAAAAATACGCAATAGATTTTTTTTTTACAATTATTTTAATGCGGAGCACGACACAGCTTCTAAGCGTAGCCAAAGGTTTCGAAATCTTCAATTTATGATGGCCATTATGTCATGGCAATGATGTCATGGCCACGTGATCCAACTGCAGCACTTGCTCTTGCTTCTTTTTCCCCCCATTCAGGAATTTTATTCATCCCCCCCCACCCACGTTTTGCTGTTGTTATTTAACGTTACATATTTGTCTGCATTATTCAATAAAAGCTGAGTTTTTTAAATCTTTTACAACCCACGGGGAACAGAGAGCTTTTTTTTGGTGCTATTTTAATTAAATAAATAAAGCACGCGTTTTTTTGCATGATCTTTGTTTTAAATACATAGAAAAAGATTATTATACCATCAGAGGTAGATATGCATAGATCATATAGATAGATTGATAGATAAATATAGAGATCGATATAGGTAGATGGTCAGTAAGAGATAGATAAGCCCATATGTAAGGAACGTCAACGGGTGATCTTAGCACCAACATCGCGGTGCAGATGCTTCTAGTCAAATATACAACTCAATAAAATCTTCAAATTCTTTGAAAATTATCAAATGATTCACGTTCAAAAGTATTACCTGATTTCAGCATAGGGTGCAAAAATAAGACAAATCAAAGAAGGAAGCCCGAGAATTTTCGGCATCAAGGTTGTGTTCCTGAGCATCAGTTGACCAGTTTCTGCACCCACACCAACGTGGGCAGCAACCAACATGGTCGTGTTTGGATCCTGAGGTTCAGAATTGAAGGAAATGTTGTTTAAGCTGCTCGCTTCTACTTGGATGCATCTGAGAATAGAATTGAAAGAAACATATTAGATCCAAAATCTGGTTAGAAAACTGAATGATACGAAAATAAGAAAAACCATCCTTTTTAAGCAAATAAAGTCTTTTTTTAAGAACGGAATTTTAATCAACTTTATTTGCTTTAGAGTCTTTTTTTCTTTCCCCAATCAAATTTTATTTGACTTTTTTAATATGAGAGCATTCATCAAAAGTTGGTTAGTGTTTTTTTTTTTTTTTTTAGTTTTACAACTAAGTAGCAACATCTTTTTCATTTCATTTTAGTTCTTTCTTGTTTCCTCTACAATTTTTTTCTTGTTTACTCAGCTATTGAAAAAAATTAGATTTTTTTATTAAATATTCGTTTTTGCTTAAATAGATTAGAGTGAGAAATACTCACATTTAAAAAAAAAAAAAATCCATTACATTAAAAGATAAGAATAACTTAAATGGGTCAGGGCCCAATACAGGCTGATTTTGCTACCGTTTTTTCGGTACCTTCACAAAAATCTTGTTTTGAAATCGGTACTTTCACAAAAATCAAGTAATAAAATCAGTAGCTTCACAAAAACATCAAAAATTTCACAAAAATTCACATTTTAAAATATAAAATTTGTTTTCTCTGTTTAAAACAAAATATACTCATAAAATAAAATTATAAGCAGGTTTATATGAACAATCGCTTAAATAGAAACCTTTTTGTAGTATTTTAACTAATTTTTAGCTGTTTCTCACCAAAGTGTATTTATGCAATGTTATCACAATCTTTAAACATCTGTCTTGAGGAAACGTTTTTCTCATAATTTCCTATATTGTACACAGTATATAGACCATTAAGCTGAAATTACGATGGTATTTTTCGTACTTCTTAGGTTTTTAGCTCCCCCCCCCCCCCCAAAAAAAATGAAACCTGTTAAAAATAATACTAGATGACATTTACACTTTTTGAACTAAAATTTCACTTGTTCCACTACTTCTTTTACAAAAATTAGGATGTGTCTAAAATTTAACAAAAACAATGCTGATTAAAAAAACTTTCACAAAAATAGGTAGCGAGAAAAAAAATCCTGGATTGACCCCTTTGGGTTCAAAAACATAGTTCTGATGCATAAAATGTGGACAGATTTGTAGTTCATTACAAAGTTCTAATGTTGCCAAAAACCTTTTTAAAAAACAGTATGTAGATTTACAAATATTTATGATTGATTTAAGATGATACACTTCAAAGACTTGAAAAATAAATAAATAAATAAATAAGTATAAAAATAAATAAGTAAATAAGTCCGAGAATCGGATGAGCACTATATTTCATTAAAAGAATGCTCTTATTCTTGTTTCATTCTCTAAAATGTCCTCTTGTTTGTTGGTTATTATCATTATTTTTTACACTATACATTATCAAGAACATATTCAACATTAGTCATTGCATATAAGTCATTCAGTTTCTTGAAATTCCAAATATGATTAGATTTATTAGAGTGTTTGCTTGAAACTTATTACAACTAAGCTACATTTTTATTCTCCTTCTTCATTTTCTATAAACTACCTCATATCAAACATGTACTCTTAGTCATTTTAGCCAAAAATAAATAAATTTTTAAAAACTGTTCCAATTTAAACAAGTAACTTCCTTCTCATAATTGTTTTAGCTATTATTTTAGATTAAAATAAAATATTTAAAAAAATTCTTAAAATATTTTTTTCACAAAAATGTGGTGGTTGAAAAACAATTTTCCACAAACGATATCTTAAATGGTTATGAAATTTGAAGCTTCACTAATTACTGATTTCCAAAGAACAGAATGTCATAAATTTTTCTCACCTGCAAGTATCTGTACTTGTAAGTCCTATATATTTGGCTTCAAGAGGATTACTAGGACCATGCAGATAAACCTATGGGAGAAAAAGGTGAATGTTCTTTATTAGTTCCATCAATTCAAGATAATGTTACCTGAATATTTAAACATCCTTCTTTACGAGAACACATATATCCCGTTATTTTCCTTTATTGCCTCAAAAAGGTGACTTCTGAAAGTTTCATGAAAGTTTTATATGGTCAGGTAGAGATTCTTTTTTCTTTTTTTAGGCTTCGACATGGACTGACCCAAATAATAAACAAAGAGCGAAAATTGAAAGTTATTTTAAAAGCCTTGCTTGAATTAATTACAAATATTTTATTTGTTAACAAACATAAGATGGCAACAGTTAAAAATTTTAAATCATTGAAATAATATTTCCGATCATTTCCATACAATTAAAATCACGAGAAATACGCAGACGACAATCTATTACGATTTATCTTTCTTATTGTTGCATTAATAAAAATATTTTTATTCGCAAAAAAAAAAAAAAAGAAAATCAACACCTCTTTTAGCGATCGACGTCAAAATAGAACCATAGCCTGTTTACATATGGATTCACATATATTCCGAATTTCAACCAGAACGTAGCATTACTTCTTGAGATAGGGCACTCACAATGGAAAAAAAGAACGGGCGATTGCGCAACCCCCCTTTTTAGCTGTTGACACAAAAATAAAATCAGTTCTTATACCCACTAAGGGCTACTTGCCGATAAATTTTTCTTTCATTCCGTTCATTATTTCTTGAGATACAGCAGTCACAATTGACGACAAAAAACGTTCTATAGCTCAACCCCCGTTTGAGTTATTGACACCAAAATTGAATCAGCACCTGTTCCTGTTAATACCAACATATGGACCAAATTTTGTTTGATTCCGCCAGTTACTTCCTGCGGAATAGCAAGCACGCGTAACTCGAAAAACGTCCCATTGCTCCATCCCCCCTTGGAGGAATTCGCGCCAAAAACTAATGGGCACAAGTTCACATAGGGCACATATGTGTACTAAATTTCATTCGATTTCATGCGGTAGTTTTTGTTGTAGAGCGGCCACAAAAAACTGGTCACACACAGACGTGACACACATACATACACACACATACATACACACACACAGACAGACAGACAGACATTTTCCAAAAATGGTCGAAATGGACTCAGCACACCTCAAAACGTTCGAATCCGTCAAAATTCGAAATTCGAAAATTTGTACGAATCCAATACTTTCTTTTATATATTAGATATAGAAGAAAGTAAAAATGGGGTCTTTGATTAATTTTTAGGGCTTTCGACTACTAAATATGGAGCAGTCAGAAGCAAAAGGGATGTAAGTGAACTTTAAAAGTTTTGAGGAAAATGCGTTTAATGATACTGTCCTAGGTAGGCCTTCATTGAAACTATTTTCTAAATCTTCTGTATATCAGTACCTACCAAGGTTACTAGTACCTTCTCTTGCCAAAAAGCAGAGGAGAAATTTTCCTATCATTTGTACTGGTGTCCTCATATTTTTCATTTTGTCACTTTTACATCCCTTGCTTCTCACTGCCTTATATCATCACATCAGAGCAACAGTAAGATATCTTAGTGTTATTTCTGGGATAGATATCTTACTCTTGCTCTGAGGTAACCATATGGCCTTTTGAGGAGTCCCTACAAAGGGTACTTGAAAACAGCAGAGGTCGGAGTGGAGATTTCAAAAATTTTAGGACACAAATTTGATAAAATTTTAGGACATTTCTAGGATAACAAATTGTCAGCTTTAAAAGCTATGTGAAGTATTTGCCGTGAATCATTTTGTTTAACAAGTAAAAGGCATGAATTTTTTTGAGTCAAGAAACTACTGAAAATTTATTCTAACATATATATAAAGGGAAATTTACATAAAATTTAAATAAAGTGTAAAACAGTGTTGCCACTCTTTGGCTACGTAATAGACTGAAATTAAATTGGGATGGAGCTGTGAAAATTGTAGTTAGTAGTCTAACAAGTTTTTCAAACTTAAATGCAATTTATATGCTTGATTTATGCAGCGGATGATAAAACGTTTCAAACTCAATCTTGATAATTATAATAGAATGCATTCAATCTTTTATTCTTAAACACAGTGAAGTAAAAGTATATACTACATACCAGTAGGATATATGTATGTCTAATTGCTTCTTTACTTGCCTTGTTATTGTTGAAAAAATATCCTTAATAAGGAGAGATTAAAAGTAGGGTGCAAGTCCAAAATTTATTACGTACTTAACTTTTATCAGATAATTTGATACTTTTTGATATCTCAGAAACATTAAAATGTCCTTGTCAGTTACAAATACATCATTTAAAGATGCAAATGAATAAATGTTTTTTTACGGCGACTAAAACTATAAGAAAATCTCCGCTTACGAAATTTTATCTTGGAGTGAATTCGGAACAAAAGCTTTGGATTGTTTCATCATAACGAATTTGTTTTCAGTGGAAGGCAAAGAACGGAATTTTAAATACAGCTTGATTTTTTAAGCTACTTGTCAACCTCTTATGCCTCGCCACATCAGCATGAGATAATACCTGTAAAAATCCTTGATTTTATCAGTATTGGAAAGATAATGCACAAACAGAACAAAATGCTTCAAATTCATCCTTTTCTGCACCCCACCTTGTGCTGATTTTGTATCTCTTCCTGTCTTGGTTTTTCTCCAACCACAAGGAAGAGAATTTCGATTTCCGTGGCATTTTAATAAAATAAATTGTTATTCACATTTTTAAAGCAAAAACTCTACCCTTTGTACTGGAAGAACAAGCTAATGCTAAGACTACAACACAAGAAAAGCACTATAAAAATAAATATTACCTCCCACCTGGAGACAACCCATTTAAATTTTGCTCTTAATATATTTTTTGAATCAAGTGTTTGTATTTGGGTTCTTATTTTATTTTATATCTTTTTGACAGAAGAGGAATACCTTCAAGAGTTACTAAGTATAGATATAACAAACAGCTTTATATTGAGCATCTGTTTTGGTTGACTGCATCCCTCCCCCCCCCCTTTCTACAGAAAAAAAAGCAGCTGTAACATAGGTTTTTCTCTTTCTTTTGTAGAAACAATTTCTTAGGGTCTACAAAGTTTATTTTGTCCTAAAGTATAGGCATGTCATGATGGAAAGTTTCATTTTTAAGTTGAATTCCATTTTTCTGCGCAAGTAGGGAATAAAATGTGAAAATTTTAGTAATTTTAGGACAAAATTTTAGGGCAAAATTTTAAATTTCAGGATTTTTAGGACAACTTCTACCCTTGAAACAGGCAGGGCCGGATTTAGGGGAGGGTAGGCGGAGCTACTGCCCCGGGGCCTCCACAACAAAGGGGCCCCACAATAAATTTTTTACAAAATATCGTAACTTTCACGGGTCAGCAAATTGTACGTTTTTTCTCCTCTATAAATTATAATAATACAAATACAAATGTGACGAAAAAAACCGGCTCTGGGCCCAGCTAGACTGGTCCTAGTCAATTTACAATCCCCAGTGAAGATCAATGGCCCTCTTAAAACTATCTACTCCCTTGCTCATTACCACCTCTTCCGGTAAACTGTTCCAAGGTTCCACTACCCTGCTGAAATAATAATTTTTCCTAATATCCATGTTAGCCTGAGATTTAAATAGCTTAAAACAATGACCCCTTGTCCTGTTTTCAGTGCTAAACTTGAGCCCCGTAACATCTTTCGTTTTAATAAATTTAAACAGCTGAATCATGTCCCCTCGGTCTCTTCTTCGCTCAAGACTACATTTTTAGCCTTCTAAGCCTGGAATCATAATCTAAGTGGGAAAGTCCATTTATTAGCCTTGTAGCCCGCCTTTGAACCCTTTCCAATACATTAATATCTTTCTTAAGATAAGGAGACCAAAACTGAACAGCATACTCCAAATGGGGTCTTACCAAACTTCTATATAAGGGCAGAAGAACTTCTTTAGATTTGTTTGAAATAGATCTATTGATAAACCCAAGCATCTTATTGGCTTTGTTGCTAGCAATGCTGCACTGTTGGCTAAACTTTGAATCCTGACTTATTAGGACCCCCAGATCAGTAACTTTGTCTGCCTGACTAATGACTGAACCTTGCAAATAATAACTTGTACACTTATTTCCATGCCCTAAATGTAGCACTTGACATTTCCCAACATTAACTGCCATACCCCATTTATCAGCCCACTCCGTAATATGATCTAGATCCTCTTGCAGCTGTTTTGCTTGTTCTTCATTATCTATAGTGCCCATAACTTTGACATCATCAGCAAAACAATTCATGTTCCCAGAAATATTTTTGTGAATATCGTCCATAAAAACAATAAACAAAACAGGCCCTAACACTGATCCTTGAGGAACCCCGCTTAAAACCTCACTCCAATTAGAATAATTTCCCCTTACAACTACCCTTTGTTTCCTTCCGGTCAGCCAGTTTTTTACCCAAATGAAAGTTTTCCCTCCTATTCCTATATCAGCTAATTTGCTAATATAGGATTAATAGGATAATAATAATAATATTAAAAAATAAATAGCAATAACTTCAGGATGCATTTACTATTAAAGTGCTTATTGAAAATATCGGATATATACATATATATATATATATATATATATATATATATATATATATATATATATATATATATATATATATATATATATATTATATATCAAAATATTCGGATATATATCAAGATATCGGATATTTTCGAAAATATGATGATCTTTTCGAAAGCTGATTAGGGGCCTCCACACTTCCAAATCCGGCCCTGGAAACAGGTCATCATAGGGGCTTTTGAGGTGCCTCAAGAACCCTGCATTTTGTCGGCAAAATAACCAACCTTATATAGCCTTATACAACTCTAGCTCTTTTCTGGTACTTTAGGTATTTCCAGTATAGACATCCTAAAATGGCACAAAAAAAAACAATAAAATATTTACCTTACGATTTGTAGTCTTCAGATCACTAAATTTGGTAGCATCTTCCAAAGAAAACTGGACAGTATTGGAAGCAGTATCGAACACTTGAGGTTGATTAGCAGCATAACTTAAATACTCCAATCTGATATCATGGTTTTGCTAAGAAACAAACATCATTCAATTAAAAGTATGAAATACAGTTATAACCAATTTATATATGCAGTGCAATATACACTCAAGCACCCTTTTCCTTTTTCTCAGAATCTCCCTTCAGGTGAAAATATAATCAGCACCACACACACAAAAAAAAAGTAAAATTTCACGTCAATGTTAAGAAAAGAGCAATTTTCCAACACAAAATTTAAATTTAGACCTCTGTGTTTTTTGTTTTTTTTTAATCCCAAAATTTCAGTCATTTTTATATATTAAGCAGCATCAGGTGCAGTCTTTGCATGTTGACATGGCTGTTAAAATGATGATTCTTAGTAAGATGAATTCACATGTATTAATGAATTATGTTCTGAAAATTTCAGAAAAATATTTAAATACTAGATAAAAAGTAATTCTAAAACTAAAGTACATCAACTTAACAGAACTTTGCCAATCTATTGTGTCTCACAAAAGCTATTAAAACTGGTAGAAAACGTTGACAATATTAAAAAAAAAAAAAAAAAACATGGAAAGTAAATTCTTTTTTTATTTTCTTTGAATATATATAAAAAAAATTTCACTCATTTTCCACAAGTAACTATGATAAACAGAGGATATTGTATTGAGAAAGATATATATAATTCCTTTTTTTAAAACCATTCTTCACTCTTGATTTGTACTACTTTTCTTCACGAAAATACCGTCTGCTACAAATCAGAAATTATACTTTATTTAATTTCAATTCTGCGACAATGAACCACAGACGATACTTTAAAAATGTATGTAAACCTCGTTTTAGAATGTGAAATCTACTTAAAATTAAGAGTTAGAAGGTTTAAAATGTTGCAAAAGCCAAACAAATATGACTTTTTTTGGATGAGATGCTTACAAATTAATGATTGTCTATAAAATTCGAGCAAAAATCCTATAACTTTTTTTTTTGCATAAAAGGTAGGTAACCTATATTCTATTCTGCACCCCTGACAATGTGTATACCAAATATACAAATGTTTTTAACAAAAAAAAAAAAAAAAAAAAAAAAAAAAAAGAAGCCATTATCTTTGTTCTCTAAAATGAAACTAGGCATGAATTAAAAAAAAAAAAATGCCCTGAATTTTATTATAACAATTCAGATGAAAAACAAAAAGAAAATTTTAAAATAGGGCAAATATTGAAATATTAAAACCTTGGAATTAGGAAACTGGGATATCTGTCAAATTTAAACTCCAATCTCTGCGCATACTTGTACAAGGTTAAGAAGTACATCTTACCTTCGAAACAAAGCTTTCTTCCGCTTTTTCTCCATATTTCATATCGATCAGTGCTTGGTTGATGTTCATAATATAATTTTCTTCAGTGGTTTTCAGAAGTTCTAGCCGAACTGTGTTTTGAACAATGGAATACACCTACCAAAAATTTAAACACCCATCATTAAAATTATAAGGATATTTTTGCAGATAATTATAGAGTGTTTACATAAGATTTAAAACATAACTGAAAATTGAGGATAAATAAGAAAAATGTTTTTGGGTTAAGCTTGTACAGCTGATCAGAGAAAAAAAATTTCGTCCCAATATTACATGCAGAAAATATTTAGCGAAAAAGAAACTTTTTTATCACTACATAAAGCTTGTTTAAATACTGAATACTTGCATGCAAAAAAGACAAGACTAGCTAGTTACCAGAAAGTTTTTTTTTGTTACCTATATTTTCACGATGTCTTTGTTATCTTGAATTCAAAGATATTTTTTAAACACTTTATTTTCAAGGAAAGTTTTGTATTTTAAGCCTTTTAAAGACCTTAATATATATAAAACACAGATGTATATTTTAAGCTATGAATTAAGGAATATGCACACACATTATGCAATATCAAATGTTTATATGAAAAATTAAGTGGGAGAAAGGAGAGGGGGAGTAAAAATACAGTTTTTAAGCGTGATTCAAAGGCGCCACTTAACTTTTAAGGGTTGGCCACTAAATACTATTTCCTTTTTTTAGTTTCAAGTATTATTACATACAAAATTAAATGATGAATTTAAATTTAAAAAATTATAATTCTCATTGCAGGTAAAAAATAAATCAGTATTGATAAAGTGCACCTCAGTATTGTGGAAAGAAGCAAAAACATAAAACTTGTAGGAAATGGGGAGGGCAGTAAAGGTGACAAGCAAACCAAGACTTCTACAGCATGTTACTTTTTAGGAAGTTTGGTCCAAATTTTCTTTTGAAATTTATTTATTATTGCAAACAAACAAGGACGTTTTATGAAAAAAAGGAAGTTTTCTCAACACCTGTATAGCAACCCATTATTCTCTTGTTATAGACCAGTTATTAAGTGAACTCATCCCAGGTAAAGAGCCACCAATTTTGAGCTGCACTATACTATGACCTTAAATCTCGATCAAAACATGAGTCACCATTTAAAAGATATATTTAGTTTTCATACTTTTACATCAAAATGGAAATTGTCAAGCACTTTCACCACAATGAAATACCCATGCAGGAACAAATAATAAACTCACGGATTTTTTGCTATTTTCTTTTAACTTGTTTTTGAGGAGTATAGGAATGGGCTGGTTTCCTTCAATCAAAAGTACTACTTTTAGCCATTGAAATGGATAGAAGGAGCAAAAAAAAAAAAAAAAAAAAAAAAACATGAACCCAGAAAATACTTTCATTTTCCCCAACAGTTTTTTTTTAATTATTTTTTTAAAATGTCTGATTTTCAAACAAGGCATGGTCTTTGTTAGCATTTTAGTGAAATTTATTTTAGATTTAAAATTTGAAAAAAAAAAAAAAAGAAAAACTGTTATTTCTTCTAAAATACGTTTTTGCCCCATGCAGATCGTGTCTGGACAAATTGCTCCGATATAAACAACATTGAATCGGTAGTGACGTCATTCGGGCGATTCCCTGATCTGAACTGGATTGGGTTTTGGTTAGTTCCTGCATGTGATACCCGTGAGATGTTTTCTAAAGTTTTCATGAGTGGCAACAGTGCTTGTTATTTTGCATAAGCGATTGAAATTTCGAATGTTGGTTGTTCCACCATGTGTTTTTACGGTATTTAATGCTGCAGGTTTGAGAGTT
The DNA here is from genome assembly GCF_026930045.1 of Uloborus diversus. Taxonomy (NCBI): domain Eukaryota; kingdom Metazoa; phylum Arthropoda; class Arachnida; order Araneae; family Uloboridae; genus Uloborus; species Uloborus diversus. Next base: position 17,657,308 of record NC_072737.1, on the reverse strand, counting down.
CGCTCTCACTCGCAAATTTTTGTTGTGTGTGTTGTCTGCACGTTTGTGTTGTCCTATCCAGTTCAAATGAAAATGGCGTAATCATTTAGAATGTCTTATTTTGTGTAGATGCATCTATTCTAAAGTAATTCGAAAATAAGTTTTTAGCCATTTTTGGCTAAAAACTTATTAACTCCGATCGGAACTTATTAACTCCGATTTAAGTAATTTTGATGAGATGTTGTTTGTGTGTGTCAGTATAATGTTATATGTTATATTTTTAATGTTCCTGTTGAAATGGATTCAATGTAAGTCAAATACATTGTCTAAGAATTAGCTCATTCAACATGCTAAAATAAAAGGATATTTTTCTTCAGGACTTTGTTCCTCATGAGTTTATTTAAACTGCTACTCTGCTAGATATTTCTGAGGTCTGAAATGCTTCCTTCAGCCCTACAGTCTCGATGACTTCACAAATGATGCACTTTTTGCCGCATCTTTCTACTACGTTTTCACATTATGATAATAAAGAAGCGAATTAAAATTGCGCTCTGCGCTTGCTATCAACCCTATCATTGCCACGTGAGTAAAGATGCAAATTAAATAGTTTGCACTGTGAATGGCATTTCATCATTTGTGATGTCATCAGCAGAAACCGTGAACAATAAAAGCACTCCGATTTAAGTAATTTTTTTTTTAAATATTAAACATAAACAAATTTATCAAAAAAATGATCAGTTCCTATGTTTTTAAGCATGCTCTTTCAGAAAAACATACTTTTAAAATTTTCGAAATAACCCCATTGCATTGGAAAAGTAACAGTATTTTTTCTGAGCTTTTGATACTCTCCTCCCATTGAAAAATGCAATTATAGGGATATATGCAGCCAGCATTAAAAATTACAAATGAGGGGAGTAGAAATGTGTGCTCAATAATTTGAAAAAAGAAAGAAAAAAAAAGAACCTAGCAATGACATCTATGAAAAGTATTTATACAAACCTTTGCATGCAATCTAGCACCATTGATCTGATTTTTAAACCACATATTTGCTTCTTGGCACCAGTTTCCAGAAGGATCCAGTAAAGAAGATGGCTTCACTTCTGACAGAAAGCATTCAAAAGCCTAAAAAGGGAGAAAAAGTAAAAGATTAAAAACACTTTAATAATGAAGTGCACAGAATACACAAAACAAAACTAATTTATAATACAACTGTTCATCACTATTAAAATATCAGAGCAACTTTCTATTCCTGTCTTACCTTCAACTTTCTTTTTATACTAGAAAATCACCCGTCAGGGTATAACGGGTGAAAATTGCTTCAACATTTGAACGAAGCAATCGCCTGTTTTGTGATATTTTGATCGTTCAAATTTTAATCTAAACTCCAGTGGATGAACCCTAAAACTCCAGTGGATAGCGTTCGTTGTCGACCCCTTTTTCGTTTCTTCATTCCCCTGAATTGAGTCTAACCAGTAACAGTTAAGATACTGGGTCCAATTCAGCCTCGTCAAAATAAAGAATTTCCCTGCATGTTAAACATTACCAACAAATATTATCAAATTTTCATGTTGTGAAGTGAGTTTATTGTTGATGACGCCAGGAGCATAACTCGATCATTTGCTATTACAGTTGGCTCTCTATTTAACGACTTTCAAGGGATCACGAAAAATTGTCCTTAAGTAGAATGCTTCTAAATCTACAGTGGAGCATCTGGAACCGTGAAAAGATGTCTTTAAATAGAGAAAGTCGTTAAATAGAGTGTTGTTAAACAGAGAGCCAACTGTACATATATAGCAGGATTTTACCAGCATTAATAAATCATATTATTATGAAGCAGGGTTGGCTTTCTGCCGGCAGAAACTGGTTATAACCGGTAAAAACCGGCAGAAACTGGCAAAAACTAAAAAGCATCTTTATTAATTAAAGTAATTACAAAATGTTATTTGTTTAAGTAAACTAAAAAATGTAATTCTATTTCATCATTATAAAAAATAAAAACTCATTGCCCTTGATTTAGTTTGATCAGAAAGAGAACAGTTTAACTGCAGATGCTTGTAACATTTGTATTAATCTAAAGGACGAGAATCTTAAGGGCACTTAAGAAAAAGAAGTGACATACAGATTTAAACAGGCAGTTACTGGTTGTTACTTGCTAGCTTATACGTGTCATTGGATTAAAATTATCATTTGCTCAAGAAGAAAATGCCAGAATTTTACTTGCCGATAGTAACCTCGATTTTATACCTAATATCACAGCTTTACAAAACAAATTGACCCTATTTCCCAACTTATTTTTCCAGTCAAATTTTAAAACCACCCCAGTTACTAAATAGTAGATCATTTTCTTTAAAAAATATATACAATTGATGAAAGTTTCATGAATCTTTGCTGTATCCTTGATGGCATTGCCATCTAGTTCTTCTATTGCGAGAGTATTCTGTTATTTCTCCTCCATTCATATTAAATTAAGAAATCATTTATATTTTCCATTCACCTTTTCTTAGAGACATTTGCAGAGGGCAAAAAACATAATTTTTGATTTTTAACGACATTGTAATTAAATTGTGCTTTGGCTAACATTTCATTATTTTCCTGTGCTAAATTCCTATTGGGTATCAAAGATTTCTTTTATGTCATTTTTTGAGTTTTTGCCAGTTTCTGCCACAAATGTGGCAGAAAGGGGTTTTTGCCATGCCGGTTTTAACCGGTTTCTACCAGTGGTTTTAACCACCTCGGCAGAAACTTGCCAACCCTGTTATGAAGTGACATTTGCGTGGATGCAATTTATGAGCACACAACCACTTATAGCACATGTTTCAAGAAATACTCTCTACATGCATTTCCAGGTTACATTGAATCTCTTTGTCCGTGCATCACTTTAAGTTATGAAATGTAACCACAAGTGAAATTAATATCTTGCTAATAGATTTCTTACACCCCAAAGCTAATAAGGGCATTGGGTCCAGGTTTCTTGAGATATCAAGATCGCTTGCAGATGGGGAAACTTAGAAGGTTAAATACTGAATGTTGCTACACATGCTAATATTAACTTTTTAAGGGATTTTTAATATGTAATTGTTAGAAGTCTAATAACCATATGTATGATTACGTAACATACACACTCACAAAAAAAAAAAAAAAAAAAAAACAGGTAGATATGTTTGGTGTGTGTAAGAAGATAAAACACATAGCACACAAATTCGATTAGCTAAAATCAAACTGGGATCAAATGAGGAAATAGAAAGTGGGAAAGAAACTTTCATGGCAAACTTACAAATTAAATTTCAAATTTGTTTTGAGGCTAAAGAATTCTTTCAGTAATGTTTAAAAAAATGTATTTTAGGAAAAAATTTGTTCAAGCCCTTACTGGGGTGAGTTTTGAACTCAGTCAGTTATTTGCAGGGTTGGCAAAAACCCGGGTTTTTTAAAAAAAGCCCATGGACCCAGGGTTTTTTTGGGTTTTTTTAAATAAAACCCAAAAAAACCCAACTAAAGCTGGGTTTTTTAAAAGAAATGTGGGGTTTTTTTGTCTTTTTTTAGGGAAAATGTAGGGTACTTGTAGCATATTGTAGCGTAAGTATATGAACAAAGCACAAGAATTGTCTTGGAGTAAAAAAAGCTGGAAAACTAGTTAAAAATTCAGCGTTTTCTGAAGAAGAGTATGAAAGACGACGAAACCCAAGAATGGTGAAGTTTCAGATTTTTTAGTTTCCATGATTACCAACAGTTAAGGCAAAATTACTTCTCGAGTGATAAAATCTATTGTTCGTTTTTAATTACTACTATTTTTTTTTTTGCATTTTACTTCATTGTATTTCATTTTTTTATGCAAAACTACTGTAGAACCTCAAGTAGTTTAAATCCCTATTTACTGAATTCCAGCTTAATCAAGACATTTCTTTAAATTTTAGGTTGCCTGTTTTTCTATTTCTGTGTACAGATTAAGAAATATTAAACTTTTTTGTAAGATAATGAAAATACTGTACATCCTATTCTGTTTTCTGTCCGACCATTTGTAAAACCTGTTAATTTCTAAAAAAAATATAACTTGTTAATTCGAAATTTGTGACGTGTCGGGTTGGAGAAAATAATTCACATGAAAGCCTTTTAGCTAGAGTAGTTTTCTCTGTACAACCTACAAATATTGAGAAAACCAGACGTGACAGGACTTAGTCAAGATAATTTGAGTTATTTATTGACCAGTTAAAGATAAAAGTTAAATATATATTTTTTAAATCTTTGAAGTATTTTTAATGCCGTTAAGAGTTAAGAAATACTATTAAAGTTCAAAATTCATTTTTTATGTCCATTGTCTGTGGTGAAGAACAAATAAAATAGAAGTTTAAATTGTAAAAGTATTTAAATTAATTACTTTTTTAAAAAACTTCTCAAAAAATTTAAAAAACCCAAAAGTGGGCTAAATAATGGGTTTTTTAAACGGGTTTTTTCAAAAAAACCCATTGGGTCCAACCCAATTGGGTCCAATCTGGCCAACCCTGGTTATTTGACTGCTAGTCGTGTTGTTCGGCGCAGTACGCACTACCTCAAAAATGTTGTGTCTTGTGACGCATGTTACACAGTCAGGCTTAAATAAAAGGAGGGGGGGGGGGGGGTTAACATTTTCCGTCAATGTGTACAAAAGACCAATTTTATGACTCAAAATTTAACCTATTTAGATTTTTTAACAACTCCAAAAACTCAGTCATTGTTATTAATAGGCTTAAAATTCCATTTCATGAATTTTGTGACTAAAAACCCCACTTTTGGTAAAGACCCAATGTAAAATGGAATTGCATAAGGACATTCATTCCTACGGGAGGGTTTGCGCTTCCATAAGGAAGGCAAAAAAAAACCTATGTAAATTCCTGAGAATCAAATGACCTCTGCACCGAATTTTGCAAAGATCTAATGTAAACTGTGGGTTTTTATAAGGACTATATATACATGCACCCACACAAAATCATTCATAAATATATTTATATGCATATATATCAATAGATAGGTAGAAAACTTGACAATATTTAGAAAATAATCATAACCAAAAATTATTTATGAGGATCAAGTTATCTTTTTCTGGCTTTGTATTCAAAGCCTTTACAAATACAAATTAATTTTGTTTAGTTAATCACTATCTCTTCTTAGCAATGCCTGCAGTAAGCAGCTAAAGTTTAAAATCCAGCTAAAATAGAGCAATGAACTGGGTGAGATAGGAAGTTGGAAACACAGACAAAGTTTAAAAGTAGTTAATAATTAACTGCTTACTAACTTCAATAACTTCATAACAGTACGTGATGGTTATAAAAAGGTACCCTACTCTTCAAAAAATTTTAGTAATCTAACTTTTATCTCTTTTTTATTTCCCCCAACTTTTCATAACCAACAGAATGGTATTGCACATTTCTACTAAAACGATGATATAGAAGTATAGTAAAACCTGTAAAGTTGACCACCCTCATCAGCAGTGGCGTAGCTAGGGAGGAGCGGAGGGGGCGGTCTGCCCCAGGCAGTACTTTCACACTTTTGATGCAAAAAAATTCAACACATTTTCTCAATGAGGAAATCATGCTTTTTATCTAGTACTGGAGGCAAAAAAAAAAAAAAGTCTTTCAATTGCAAGGTTTTGGTCTGACTATGATAATAAAATTACCCTATTACAAAGTTAGGTACCTTGTTACATTAGTAACAAGGCCAATAGATGCTTGGGTTTATCTATAGATCTATTTCAAACAAATCTAAAGAAATTCTTCTGCCCTTATATAGAAGTTTGGTAAGACCTCATTTGGAGTATGCTGTTCAGTTTTGGTCTCTTTATCTTGAGAAAGACATTAATGTATTGGAAAGGGTTCAAAGGCGGGCTACAAGGCTAATAAATGGACTTTCTCACTTAGACTATGATTCCAGGCTTAGAAGGCTAAAAATGTACTGTCTTGAGCAAAGAAGCGACCGAGGGGACATGATTCAGTTGTTTAAATTCATTAAAATGAAAGATGTTACGGGGCTGAAGTTTAGCACTGAAAACAGGACAAGGGGTCATTGTTTTAAGCTATTTTAATCTCAGGCTAACACGGATGTTAGGAAAAATGATTATTTTAGCAGGGTAGCGGAACCTCGGAACAGCTTACCGGAAGAGGTGGTGATGAGCAAGGGAGTCGATAGTTTTAAGAGGGCCATTGATCTTCACTGGGGATTGTAAATTGACTAGGACCAGTCTAGCTGGGCCCAGAGCCTGTTGCTGGTCGTCACATTTGTATTTGTTGTTGTGTATTTAAAGTTACTCTGATACTAGTGTGTTTTTCTAGAGGACATCTCAGCATCATTGTTTGATTTTTGATGCACAACTTTTTCTCCCCATGAATCACAGTATGGTTAATGAAGTGTAAAGGGTCTCTTTATCTTATCGTCCCCTATCAATGAAAAACAAAATCATTCAAACTTCGTAATGTAGCAGTACTAGATCTACAGAATGGGAGGGGGTAAGCTTTGAGAAGAGATAAAATGGAGGGAGTGAAGACTTTCATTCGTGAATTTGAGGTCTCAAGTCACGTGATAGGTTTTAAAGCAAAGCATTGGAAGGAAACAGGGTTCTCTTGTTTGTTTCACACAAAACCTGCCAAACATTCGTCGTTGAGTCACGTTACTTGGGGTCTTTGGGTCACCATTAAGTGATGCTTTTATACATGATAAGTGATGTCGGGTCACCATTAAGTGATGCACTGAGTTTGTCAACATTAAGTGATTCGCTCAAGCACAGATCCAATACCTTTGAGAAATCAAAGAGACCTTAAATTTGGATTTCTAAAACTTTAAATTAGGAAAATTTCTGATCTTTACGTTCCTTCCTACTGTCACAAAACTTAAAGTGCATATTCAGGACTTTGATTTTGAAGAACTTTTGGAGGAAATCCACTTACCCATCCCTTTCTACCTTATCTTTGCAAAACATAGACTAAACCAATGTTTTTTGGTTATTCCATTTTCACCCCCCTCCTCCCCCTTTGCTGTCTAATGTTGCCAAAGATAGCTTTGTATTTGGAGGCCGAAGCATTCTGACCCACTAAAGGCAGCTTAAAACTGCGCTGTTAAACCTTCAATAAATGTCACAATTTTCGGGAAGAGCAACAAAACTTTCCTATCCCTCAACGTCACCAAACAGCCCAAAAGTGCAGTTTTAAGCCTTGTGTCTTGAAACATTTCCAAGGAACAATGCTCACCCCATCCGTTCACATCTCATCATTGATCCTAATATCAAGTTTTTGAAACTTCAATACCAACAATTTCTTGAGGGCAGTCAAGCCCATCCTGTAACGTGATTAAAGATAGTCTAAAATGTGTATATGAGACAATAGGGAAGTTGCAACCTATTAAATGTTCATATTATGGCTATTGGATATTGTTAATTGACCCTCAAAACTAAAAAATTCACCATCGCCGAATTTTAGAACACCGTGGTTGATTTTTAATGAATTTTTAAAAATCCACGCGCAAAAGTGCGCTCTTCTGAAACGTCACGAGCCTACGTCACATGGCGCTAATGGGCAGCCTTCCGCCGAAGATCCCTTGTTTTCGCTAGGGACATTTTGAGCGCGCTGACATTTTTATTTTTTAGAAATTCAATAATCCTTTTGAACATACTATGGAGGTCGGATTCGTTAAAGCACAATCTAAATAATCTTCCTCAAGTAATATCAATGATGATTTTCGAATATTTACGAGAGGATGAGAGGTTTAATCTTCCAGAAACGCGAGGAGATAAGCCTTTTACGTTTCGTCTTCGAAGTCAAAAGCACGTTCTTCAGTTTCTCCCATGACATGGGAACCGGTTCGCAAGCGTTTCTCTCCTATTGGAAGAGCGCATGACGTCACTTCCTATGCCATTTGACGTCACAAGGGCTTGAACTTTAAAAATTAATTTAAAAAAAAACTACTTATCGTATCGCAAAAATTTTTTCACCTATGATGTTCATACATGTTACTCTATCATATAAAAATAAAATTGAAAAATCAAAAACTTCCCTATTGTCAAAAATTGTCTAAAATTCCGATTTTGACTTAACTTTTGGAGTTTTTCGGTGGGGTTCTCTGAATTTCTTTTCTTTTTCTTTGGCAAGAAAAATATGAAAAAAAAAAATTCTTCTTTGTTAAAAACTTATTATTATTTTAAATACTTTTGTCTCTTTAATGCTATTTCCCATCAAAAGGGCGGCAAATTGAGGAACCGCCCCGGGCGGCAGACAGTGTAGCTACGCCACTGCTCATAAGTTGACCACCAAAGTGGTGCACCGCAAGTGGTCAACTTACACAAGTTTCACTGTAGATTCAGGGTTGGCCGGATTGGACCCAATTGGGTTGGACTCAATGGGTTTTTTTTTGAAAAAACCCATTATTTAGCCCACTTTTGGAGTTTTTTTTTAATTTCTGAGAAGTTTTTTAAAAAATTAATAAATTTAAATACATTCATAATTTAAATTTCTTTTTTATTTGTTCTTCACCACAAACGATGGGAAAAAAATGAATTTTGAACTTTAATAGGTATTTTTTAACTTTTAACGCATTAAAAAAGTACTTCAAAGATTTTAAATAAATATATTTAACTTTTTTCTTTAACTGGTCAATAAATAAATCAAATTATCTTGACTTAAGTCCTGTCACGTCTGATTTTTTCAATATTTGTAGAGTGTACAGAGGAAACTACTCCAGCTAAAAGGCTTTCAGTGAATTATTTTCTGCAAACCAACACGTCACATATCTCGAATAAACATGGTATATTTTTTAGAAATTCACAGGTTTTACAAACAGTCAGATAGAAAACAGAATAGGATGTACAGTATTTTTATTATTTTACGAAAAAGTTTAATATTTCTTACTCTGAACACAGAAATAGAAAAACAGGCAACATAAAATTCAAAGAAATGTCTTGATTAAGCTGGAATTCAGTAAAAAGGGATTTAAACTACTTGAGGTTCCACAGTAGTTTTGCATAACAAAATGAAATACAATAAAGTAAAGTGCAAAAAATAATAATTTAATAATTTAATAAAGCGAACAATAGATTTTATCACTCGAGAAGTAACTTGCCTTGTAACTATTGGTAATCATGGAAACTAAAAACTCTGAAACTTCACTATTCTTGGGTTTCATCGTCTTTTATACTTTTCAGAAAACCCTGAGTTTTAACTAGTTTTCCAGCTTTTTTTACCCCAAGATAATTTTTGCACTTTGTCTATATACTTACGATACAATATTTCACAAGTACCCCACATTTTCCCTAAAAAAAGACAAAAAAACTCAATTTCTTTAAAAAATCCCATGGGCTTTTTTAAAAAACCTGGGTTTTTGCCAACCCCGTGTAGATTTATTTTACAAATATAAAGATTTTTGGCCAATTGTTTGCAATTAATGCACCAATAAAAAATCGATGCACCAAATATTTCGTTAGTATTCTGCATACTGCATATTCGTCAGACAATCCGAACATCCGGGTCGGCTGACTATTTTAATATTCAGTGATCGTAAATAAATTTAAATGTATGATAATGGTAAACAAACAATTTTTTTAAAACAATGAATGAAAGTTACAATATAGTACCAGAGTACAAAAATAATTCAAATTGTTACTCATTAGTTTTTATCACATTCAAAAAAATTTTTTATGTTGCCGTGATGATTATCAGTTATCAAATCATATATCAGGAAAGAAAGTAATTATCCATTTATGCTGAGTTGCAGATAAACATAAAACAAATCAGTTATTTACAATATTAATTTGGATTTGCTTTTGGAATGATTTATTTTAGATTAATAATTATACTTAATGCAGATAAATTTACATGTTAAATGGAAATGAAGTTACATTTCTCAAAATAGATTAATATTTTCTATATTAAATTGGTATATATTAGTGGCCATATATTTCGCTCAAATTGTAACCGAATATTCAGTTCGGCAAAATATGGTATGGTAATTGAGGCATCTCTACAAGTAAGTGTACATTTTAATTGATCAAATAAACAACTCATTTCTAAATAATAAGTTCATTAAGTTTCAAAATTCCAAACTAACTAAATGGAAATATAACAGAATAATTTAGACTATTATAATTATCCTGAGCTTTATAGTCTAATAATGTACAAAGCTTAAATAATTAATCATCTGCATAAATTATGTTTACTTAATATTTTTGCATTCAAGAATAATATATTTTTACAACTTAAAAGATGTGTTGATATCTGTTAATTTACATTTTACTTTACAAAAACTTTGGGAGCCTCTCTCCTCCCACACACAAAAAAGTAAATAACTACAATTTGTAAGACTGAAAGTTCTGTGTGGAGAAGGTCAAAATAAGGTCAAAGGGAGATTTTCTGTCTCAAGATGGGTGAGTGGCAGACCCGATCCGTAAATAACAACACATTCTCACCAATTCCAATTATGTTTAATCATAAATGGTGCTAGTAGACCCTGAACAAATAAATACAGTCCTCAATTCAAACAGATAGTATAATCAAGCTTACTTACCAAAGCTGGTGTGTTTAACAAATCAGGAATATTTTCATCAATTTCTCTCAGGTCTTTTTCATCCACCTTCTCCATGTTACCATAATCAACAAAAAATACCTAAAAAAAGACTTTTATGAAATAAATACAAACACAAAATACAAAAGGGGTGACTATGAATAGGCTATGGTCCTATTTCTAAGAAATTACCCATAATTTCTTATGAACCCTGTTTCAAATGAATTTAACCATCCTCAAGGATGGTCAACAGCCTTCTTAAAACTACTCGCCCCATTCAAAATAAAAACTGCTTCTGGAGAAAAATAACTATCGCACACATGCAACTCTTTTAAATATGAGCTATAGTGCCCATCGCTTATTAAAATCACATTCATTTTGAGGACATTTAATTTTAGAAAGTGGCTGCTTTTATGAACCGGCTTCTCGGTTTTTAGAAACAACTAGCAAAAATACCTGGCGTTGCCTGGGTCAGTAATAATTATGAGAAACAATAGTTACTTGCATTTGTTTTCTGTTTTAAGTGAAAGAATTCAAAACACACCTTTTTTTACAAGATTAAAAAATCAAGTTTCTTCCTTACTCATAAAACTAAAATAGCAATAAGTATAAAGAGCAAAATAGTATTCATTTAGAAAACAAAGCACAAAATTAAAGCATATACAAATTTGAAGAATTTCTGAATTACGAAACTTCACATGTTTAAAAAGATTTATCAGTTAATACTTATTTATTTATTTTTAATATGTAGCACCGTACCTTCTAGGTACGTCTATCGAAGTACGAACTGTTTAAAAAATGTAGCCGACCGTAATCCCTTATATTTGCTTTACTTATTTTGGGAAATTTCAACTATTGTGGGTTCTTTGCGGAATCGTTTTGGGATACCTCGGATAATGCTCCCCCTCCCCCTTACTTTGTAAAACGATATGTTACTAATTTTCGTTACAGAGATATTATCGCCAGATGCTGAGATACTTTTGGTCACCTTAAAATTGAACTAAACAGTTTATCTGAAATGTTTCCAAAATAAGTAGTAAAATTTGACGATTGTTTGAAATTGTGCGAAAAGAAAAATTAATGGAAGTTTTGTGCTGTTTATGGATTTGCCTAATTTAGTTGATGGGTTATTTTACATTCCAAAAAAAAGTTTCAAAGATCCTTTTAATGGAGATATTTTGTTTACATGGTGAACACTGAGAAGCTGAGAAACGTTATTACAAAGTCTTTGGCTTCAAAAACAGCGACAGTTGAAGAAACTGCCAAATGCATCAACTACTGAAACCTTTCTGCAAAAATTTTGGTGAGATTTCTGCTGGTAGATTGGTAATGAGAAAGTGTCCCATCAGCACAAATAATTAAAAAAAACATTAATTACATTAAATTTCCATTTAAATGGAAAATAATCAGCCAAATCCATTTGCCAATCTTGTGGGAAAACGTTTCTTTAAGATTTGAGTTGAGAAAAGCCTCGAACAGTCAGAAGAAACGCAAAAATATTCAACAAAATAACAATGCTAGATATCCACTGGGAGTTCAGTTGATGCACTAAATAATGAATTCGGTTGATGAAAGCCTTCGAACATGGAACTAAAAAAGCTTATGACTAATTTTTTACACAACTTAGAACTTTCTAACAGATGCCATCCTCAGCAGAAAAATCAGCGCTTTCGATGGGCACATAATGTTAATACGTGCAAGTATTTTTTCATCCCTATATTGGGGCATTTATGTGAAAATTGGGACTTAAAATTGGAATAAAAAAGAAACCATCAATCGGATGTTTTTAACTGGTCTATAAACCTGCCCAATACTAAAAAAAACAAACGGTGATAGTTTCAGCCAAATCTGCCGGATAATTTCTGATATCTTAGGGAACACACACAGTAAATACATCCTGAAGTTACTGTTATTTATTTTTCTACATTATTATTATAATTTATAGGGGAGAAAAAACGTAAAATTTGGATATTTTATAAAATTTTATTGTGGGGGCCCCTTTGTTGTGGAGGCCCCGGGGCAGTAGCCATGCCTGCACTCCCCTAAATCCGGCCCTGACAGTCACAACATTTACCAACATCCATTTTTATATATATAGATGAATTTATACATATGTAAATGTTTTTATAATGTGTATTGAGTATATACCTTGAAAATTTGCTGAAATAGAATTCAACCCTACATAAACTGAGAACTTCACTTGATTTCAATAATAAGCTAAATTGCCAATATTTAAACCTGTACATGCAGGGGGAGGGACAGCATTACATAAAATATTAGGTTTATTATGATACAAATTAAGTGGTTTAAACAAGTTGATTTTAACACATAAATGTCTCTTTTTTTATTCAAGTTGGCATAAGTAACTTAAATTCCCATTGTTTGGCCAAACACGGCATCTACCTAACTACAGCACTTCCAATAGAACATATTCTTTTAGAATCCCAATAAAATTAGCATACTATATGAATAATTTATGCACATATGAATACCTTTGTTGTACAGATTGGATCAAATTGCTAAAATAAAGTGTACAACGTGCGTAAAAACAAGTCAATAAACTGAAAATGCATGACTTCAGTAAGAACTCTTGATAACAACAAAAATTCATATTTGTATAGAATATATTAATGCAGCAAATTTCAAACACTCACCTTAACAATATTATTCTTCACATCTTGTACTTGAGCTCTGTAATACAGTGTAGGCCCATTCCTATTTTCAGAATAGGGAGCCAGGCATAGCATATTCACTTCGGCCCTTTTGCTCAATGGCTGCAAGAACAATGATACAAGTACATTAATGTAAAACTAAACACACTACAACATTAGAAAGAGATGATTCAGCAATATATCAATTTTTTCATTTTCCCCCTATATTTATACCACAACCTGCCTCGCTTTTGTATAGTGGTCTGAAACTGAAAGTTATGCGTTTATAATAAGTAATTGTCGAGCGTTAACAATTTTGAACTTTTAAATCTGAAAAAGAAAAGTGAAAAAAGTTTTTTAAAAAAAATATTTAAGGAAAAAATTTCCGGGTTTCGGATTTTCCGGATTTTGGGATTCTGAAATTGCTGTCTCATATTGTATTTTTCGGGTGTGTTGCACACTTAGAAGCTCAACTTGGTTGACAGCTGTTTTAATGCAATTAAAACAAGTCTACAAATATTAGAAAACAAAGTATTAATAATGTTTTTTCATTGATAATTAAAATAATTATTAAAATCATTCAAAAAATGCACAATACATAAAAAAAGAAAGCATTTGATTCAAGCAAATGCTACTACTAAAAAATGCAGTCCATTTTGAGTCTGATAGGCTACAAATTCTTCACAAAATATGTAACTCTTCACTTAACAATTAAAACACATGTTCAATTTTTAGAGTATAAAAAATTAGAACACATAAATAATGTAATATAGATTCTTATTTATAGAGAACTAATTATTTACAGAAAAAAAACAAACAAGACTATGACCAAGTGTAGTTCCGTAATGTTGACTTGACCACAACTTTGGTAAACTTGAAATACATGTATTTTGGAGTAAAACCTATATAAAAGAGTCAAGAATACATCAAACAGCATTTTAGTACCTACTTTTAAATTTTTTCCTTGATTAAAATTGACAGTTGTCTCTAAAAATCTTAAGGAATTGCCAATCTGTCCACTGAGATATCGAGCCCAAAAATGGCTACAATTGTTGAACTGAAAGAGAAGGGAGAAAATGAAAAGAATTCAAGTTGAGAATCTTTAAATAAAATCATATATGCAACTAAAAATGGAATAAAATCTGAGCAGTTGACATTGAAAGCTTGATAAGTAACTGGCATAACTTAAAAATACTTCATTAACATCCAGATAATGGACCATACAAAACTTACAGTTTAGTCAACAAATGATTTGAAAAATAAACTAGTATGTTGTGTCCATTACAAAACTTTCTTCTATATTTTTCTTTTTTTTTTCTGATCCCTCCCCATGCTTGACGAGGAAGCAATATTCCCAACAAAAACAAAATGATACATGCAAAAACTTGACGACCATCTCAATGTCTGAATTATTGCAAAAGCAAAGAGCAAAAATTGAAAGTTATTTTAAAAGCCTTGCTTGAATTAATTACAAATATTTTATTTGTTAACAAACATAAGATGGCAACAGTTAAAAATTTTAAATCATTGAGATAATATTTCCGATCATTTCCATACAATTAAAATCATGAGAAATATGCAGACGACAATCTATTACGATTTATCTTTCTTATTGTTGCATTAATAAAGCTATTTTTATTCGCAAAAAAAAAATCAACACCTCTTGGAGCGATTGGCGTCAAAATTGAACCAAAGCCTGTTTACGTATGGATTCACATATATTCCAAATTTCAATCAGAACGTAGCATTACTTCTTGAGATAGGGTACTCACAATGGAAAAAAAGAACGGGCGATTGCGCTACCCCCTTTTTAGCTGTTGACACCAAAATAAAATCAGCTCTTATACCCACCAAGGGCTACTTGCCGATAAATTTTTCTTTCATTCCGTTCATCATTTCTTGAGATACAGCAGTCACAATTGACGACAAAAAAACGTTCTATAGCTCAACCCCCGTTGGAGTTATTGACACCAAAATTGAATCAGCACCTGTTCCTGTTAATGGCAACATATGGACCAAATTTTGTTTGATTCCGACAGTTATTTCCTGAGAAATAGCAAGCACGCGTAACTCAAAAAACGTCCCATTGCTCCACCCCCCTTGGAGGAATTCGCGCCAAAAACCAACGGGCACAAGTTCACATAGGGGCACATATGTGTACCAAATTTCGTTCGATTTCATGCAGTAGTTTTTGCTGTAGAGCGGCCACAAAAAACTGGTCACACACAGAGGTGACACACACACACACACACACACACACATACACACAGACAGACATTTTCCAAAAATAGTCGAAAAGGACTCAACACACCTCAAAACGTTCGAATCCGTCAAAATTCGAAAATTTGCACGAATCCAATACTTTCTTCTATATATTAGATATAGAAGAAAGTAAAAACCTGTGACTCTCTTCCTCCAATCAACTTTAATTTGAATTCTGAAACTTTGAATTCAAATTATGTTTTTCGCAATCACGAGTTGCGACAAGACCCTACTCATTACAGTTATTGTTTCTAGAAATGGCTCCCCCCTCCAAGCATGTCCCTGCTCCTGGGTGGTTATGTGTGTATCTAGTGTGTATCTAGTTGTGTGTGTGCAGGTCTGTGTATGTGTGTAAAGGCGTGCGAGCATAGGCAAGGGTGTATGAGCATGCATGTGTGGGACATGGACGCCACCACCCAGCAGAAGTGGATTCCGGGGGACAGTGCTCAGGACCAGAGCAGTGTGCTGCTGGTCCAAGCTGAAAAAGGAACCACAACGTCAAGGACTGTCAAATGAGAACAATAAGCAATCGTGATTGCTCAAAAAAAACATAATAGTTTTGACGTGCTTACGTGAGATATGAAGATAGGTACACATTCATAATCCAAACTTGGTAACTGAACTGTTTTCAAAGCTGATGTTGGGTTCAATTGCACTGTGTACCTAAAATTTAAAAGAAATGCATGTTAATGAGATCAAAATGAAGGTGAGATTCTAGCAACACAGAAACAAACTTTTACAATGTTAAAATAATCTATTAATGCTCACAGTTGAGTAAGGGCAGCAGTAACAGACAGTCATAAATTTGGATTTAAATAATAAGAATTTTAGGTGGGTAACTGACGTTGCTGTGGCCCATGAATAAATACAGTGCAACCATCCAGCATTATCAGAGTGAATTTCAAGAGCCAGTTGGCATTTACAAGGCAGTGGTGGAAGGTTATGAACAGCCACCACAAGGTCTGCCGGTGTTTCATGTAAATATGAACTTAATAAGGCTTTAGTTCTAAAATTAAAGACCTTTTGCACATTTTGAAGAGAAAAGGGGAATTTCGTCATTACTCATCCTTTCCTCAACCTATCTGTCACTGGGTATCATCAGAATTCTTGGTGTCTGTTACTGGAGGGGTGGGACCGTCTTTCGAAATTGAGCAAATAAACGTAGAATTGACTAATTCAGAGGATCCAGAAGCAGCCAAACGTTAATGAGATGTAGTCGCATGAGAGAAAAATAGTTTTAAAAGTCTACTTACATTAAAAGGCTCAGAAAATTGGGTTAACCTGATAGCGATGTCTTAAGCATGTTTGTTACGGGTGCTGTTACCCTACGCTTTTTTAGCCTACTTTCCCAGTAAAAATCAGAGAAAGAAGAAAAAAGCATGAAAGAAGGCTTAATACATCTTAAAAATATCCCGACCTACTTCCGACTCCGACTCCGAGAATTTATTGGCACCTGACACCGACTCTGACTCCTGTTCCCGACAATTAATCGGACTCCGACTCCCCGACTTTGACTCTGACTTCGTAGCTTTGGCAAACATTTATACACAGAGGACAAATGACTGACTCCGATTCTTGGATATTCGACTCCGACTCTTTTATCCCAAAATGAGATTGACTCCGACTCCACTGCTGTGGTTTTAACTGTGAAATAATTATTGTTGATATGATTTGTTTTTATTTTCACGCTAAAGTTTTAATTTAGGTATTTAGTTTTCGGTGAATAAACTCGAAAAATATGCGCAGACGATTTTTTTTTTTTTTTGACAATGAAAATTATTTCTTTAAGTTGACATTTTATTGTTTTTTTTTAAATTTTGTTAAGTGCATTAATTCGTTTAAAAAATTATTTTTGGCAACAGGGGAAAAAGAAACAATTTTTTTTATATGATGTATTTATTTTAATGAACTTATTATTATTATTTTTTCGTTTTGAAAGCTGTTAAAAAAAATTTTTTAATGGAAAGAAGTGTATTAGCTGCTTTGTTTAAAAGGTGCTGCTATTTTTTTTGTTCGTTTTTTGCAGAAAAGTAAGGAATATTTTATTCCTAGAAATCAGCTTAAAATATTAAAAAAAATATGATTGAAAAAATTTGCGATTTTAGCTATTTTGGAGAATATTGATCGGGTACTAGAAAGTAGTATGGGTATACGGGAAAGTAGGCTCGTCCAGTTCTAGACGGAACTTCTTGTTAAAAATCAAACAGCATTCAATTGAATCAATAAATGCAAGCGCAGATAAATTACTTAAGCACAAAAGCAAGTGAAACCAGTCCTTAGTCAAGAAATAAAATAAGATGTGTAATAGTAGGGAGCCAATAGATCCAATCAAAATGGTAGCTAATGTATTTTAAGGATTTCGGCCTTAGCCCTGTCTTAGGGCGGTAACTTACTACAAAATTCTAACTGCTTTTGTAGAAAAAGATATAGAAGGTTAATGAATTTTATGACATCTTTTCAACCAATATTGCATTCTTTTCCATCACTATTAGGTAATAAGAGGTTCTATGGGCTGATGTGGCTGTACAGTGCACATGGGGTTGGCATAGTTTTTACTATACATGATATTTACCGGTTTTTACCGCCTTTAGAAAAAATTGTTTTCTCCTTGGATTTTACTGTTTTGTAGGATTTTTTTCTTTTTTTGTTTCTGCCAATTTTGGGCACTTAATTTTGTGTTTTAAAGTAAATTAGCTTCAATTTCAATAATCATGAAACTTATTTTAGAATATTGTGGCACTATATGTGAGATTAAAAAATATTCAATTTTGTGATATAAAATGCATAAATAAAAATGTTAACAAAACTTATCTTCTATTTTGTTTACTCTACAATCATCATTTTCACAACTTATAATTTTTTGATGAAAACACTTTTTTATTAAAATTACTATCTGTATTAGAGATGACCCTTTACTTTATTTGTCCCAAGCATCAGCTTTGGCTTTAAATTCAATTCAAGTCACTATTGAAGAAAAACTCAATGTAGAGTCCGTAAGGATAAAAGTTGTATTTTTGATGTTTTGACTGCTATTACATGCACAATATGAAGTAAAAAAAAAATGACATTCATGTCTTTTGAAATGTGCTTTTCTAATATGTATTTATAAATTTAGACCTTTAAACAAGTTTTGTTACGACACTCCTATGTCAAAAATACCGTGAGATGCATAAGCTATTACTTGCAATGGGGTAGATGTTTTGAGTGTGGATGTGGTGAATGATAATTGACTATACTTGCTTGCAACTTAAGTTGACTATGACGTCACAACGCGTTGAAGAAGAAACGAGTAAACAGATAAAACGTCGCACTAATGAATAAGAGGAGGTCGCCACCTGTCTATCAGCTGCTATTGGCTGGCGGGTTTGTTTCAAATGGATAAAACGCTCCGCACTGTTTCGTTGGTAAAATTGAAAATATTTAACGATTGACATAATTATGACAAAAAAAGGAAGCATAGGTGTTAAAGAATCAGTCTTTAACATTTTATGTTTTTGGAATTTTACAATATTGTTGTTTTGTACAGACAGAGGGCAGCACCAACATGAGGCACAATTGCCCACCTAGATTTGAAAAAATAAAGGTGGAGTTATAACCTGTCACTTTTAAAATGCGACAACGTGATTGGATAATTGTAATGATAACGTCGGTATGCCATTTTGTTTCTAAAGGTTTGATTTATCAGGAAAAAGTTCAGTGCAGTCCTCGTATAGAACCAGCATGATGTGGGTGCGTGTAAGTTCTGAGCTGTTTTTCCAGCCTCGTGGAAAAAAAACGACGTAAAGTTTTTTTGAATCTATAATCATCTCACTTATAATGTGAATGATCAAGTATTTTTCAAATATAATCTATTAATATTAATCAAGAGCAACTAAACGAATATGTATGATTAATTTATCGTCGAAACTCCATCGAGATTTTAATACCATTTCAAAAGATTCCATAAGCCTGTGATCTGTAATTTCCATCACCATTTCAAAAGAGTTCCAGAAGCCTATGACCTGTAATTTCCATCACCATTTCAAAGGAGTTCCAGAAACCTGTTGTCTACAATTTCCATCACCATTTCAAAGATTGCCAGAAGCCTGTGATCTTCAATTTCCATCACCTCTTCAAAGATTTCCAGAAACCTGTGATTTATAATTTCCATACTGTTGCGGATGCCGGTGAACCGCAATAACTTTACTTAAATCCAGTGAATTTCGCCAAATAATCAATAATGTGTCATCCAGAAGAATTGATCTGCAAAAAGATGTTTCAATAATCGTTTCCTTCGATAGGAAAAATAGTAGTTCCCTCGTCTCTGATTCAAATTGAATGCATAGGAATCGTCGTATTCCGATGCTAACCGACGGATTTCAGTAATACATAAATGAAAATATCCAAAATCAAATTTGATTAATGCATTAATCCAATTACGAATATATATATATTGATTCTTATGTTTTTTCTTATTGATGGTTCAATTAATTGTTTTATAATAATATGGTATCAAATTAAAATAAAAAAATGGTAAGTTTCACAAAATTGAAGTGGTCTTTATGAATTTATTGTTAATTGAATTTTTATTTGGGAATAAGAATCCCAACTAAATGAAGTACACAGTTAAATTGATTTCTTACACTATACGTTACTTTGGTATATTTTTGCATTTCTTTACACAACAACTTTAGTATATTTATTTCATCATTAATATAAAAAAATGATCATATAAGTATTTATCAATAGGCTTAACTAACTAATCCAATTTCTAAAGTGAATAACGTATTTTCACCCGAATATTGGACGAGGAGCTAGGAACTATTTCCTTCGCTTGGCATCAGCTCATTTCTCCATTGTCGAGTAAACTTGCAGTCGAGTATAGGACTAGCCTAGCTGGGCCCAGAGCCTGTTGCTGGTCGGCACTTTTTGTATTTGTATTAAATAGTTTCAGTGGTTCGGACTGGATAAGGCAACTATCGATATGATATGATTCAAAAAGGCAGTAATAACTTACCTATGTGAATGTAAAGAATTTTCTGATGATGCATTCATAAGCTTTTCCATTTGCTTCATTTTCCTGTCCGCCTCTTCTGGACTAAAAACAGACAGTTCAAATCCTGCTCGCTTAGAGGGACCTTTCTGGAGTTTTCTGAAAGAGTGCAACTCAGATGATACGCAGGGTTCGCCAATATATATCTGATATTTATTCTAAAAATATCATGATATTTTGATACTTATTTTTTCAACTATGGTATTTTCAATATAAAAAGTATGTTAATCACAGTAATTTTGTTTATTTATTATTAAAAATAACCAAAGTGTTATTTAGTATATTTTATAATGTATAATACATCATTAATATAACAAAGTTATGGAATATTCCTTTTTTACTTGTGTTTTATATTTATAAAAATATTAGTAATGTAACAATTTCAATTTACATTAAAAGTGCCAAATTAAATTTTAAACATTGCTCAAAAAAAAAAAAAAAAGAATGTGTCTTATGACTGCACCGACTAATGCATATTATTTATTTTTTAATCATATAACAATAAATGTAGCTAACAGAAGAAAAATGATTAAAACAGTGCGGCTGCAGTAGCCAAACTGGGATGTTGGCGCTCGCCAAATTGGGTTGTACCTTCGGGTAGTACAATAGGGTATAAATTCAAGTTCACGAGAACCGGCTCTCTCTTCTTTCTGTTTTGGAATTCCAGAGTGTGTGTGCCGCGGGTTTTGCACACACTCATAGGAATATCATGTATTTACCTTTTTTCAATTAAAGTTTTCCAGTGTTGAATAAAGTGTTTTGAGTTCAAAATATCAGCGTGTTTTTTGTGACACGGAATAACAACAAATGCCGCAACAGCTTAATGCAAATTTAACTCCATTAAAATTGATAGAAATACAAACTGAAATATTAGACAGAAATAATGAAAGGAACAATAATTTTAAGTCTACATATTGCAATTATAATATAAGAAATTAAAGAGAGATTTGAGGATGCAGTTACTATTTTGAACACTTTCGTTTGTGCTAATTGAAAATATTGGATATACAGTCAAACCTCCCAATAACGGACACCATCAGGACCAAATCTTTTGTCCGTTAACGGGGAGTATCCGCTATCGGAGAGTCTGAATTTACAATGGCATTTTAATTTTGTATTTTAAACCTACACCTACAGTGCATAGTTTGAAATTAAATTCATGAGGATTGCTTTTATAAGTGAACTTAACTAATAAGTAAATAATCTGCTGAATTTTTCGGGAAAATAAAATAGGAAGGCATTTGTTAATTGTTTCCTCTAGCTGAACAAAACCAGTCAAACACAATGGAATCAATGTCATTGATTTTCAGCACCTTTTTTTGTTTTAGATTGTAGCAAAATGTAGCCCAATCAGCTACTTCTCACTTAATCTGGAAATACTGTGCTGATTCCTCATCAGCGTCCAGAGCAAAAGGACACAGCGCCGATGCTCGTCTCCCAAAATCTAGTAGGATGGGGGGGGGGGGGGTAGGGGGGGAGTTGCTGTTAAGTTGCACGAGAGTATTTTTATTGAATGAATTCCTTCCCCATGCAAACTAATAAAGTGAGGCACTGCATAAGAGGAGAAAGATTTTGTTTTTTGCTCGAATTTTGTGCATGAAATGAAAACAAAACTTTCACAAGCTTCGACTTAAAAGGCTCCTATTTTCGGAGAAAAAGGGGTGTTAATTCTCTCATTGGTGCTGGTTAGCCCCAGAACATCATAAAGGAGTAGAAAAAAGGCTAGCCACAAAAGCTTACCAGACACAGAAAAATAAAAAGAAACTCGGCTGATTTACTGTCCGCTAACAAGGAGTGAAATACATTATACGCCTATCTCGAGGGTCTGGAGATTCAGAAACTGTTCGCTAACAGAGAGTGTCCGTTAAGGGAGGTTTGACGGCATATCAAAATATCCGATATATATCAAAATATCGGATATTTTCGAACTCTGTATGATAGCAACTACATGCAAAAGAAAATTTATTTTCACTACTACAAATCTGATAAAAAAATTGCTTCCTTATTTGGAGAAATTCTTCAGGAAATCTTACATTTATAATGAACCTAACAAAGATCTGGTTACAACAAATTGGTATCTGACTCACAGGCAATTTTTTTCCTATGCTTTGTTTCTTTCAAAATATTTTTAAAACTATATGAATAGTTTTAGAGAAATAAATAAAGTAAATAAATACATTTAAAAAAAAAAAGTCGCAAGCACTTATTTTCATGAATTTCAGTAGTTTATAGTAATCATGAATACTTCAGCCGTGCGAAATATTTTTTATGAATTAAATTTGCCTTGAATATAAAATTTGCAAAATTTTCAGATCAGAAATCCCAAATATCTTCATTTTTGCAAAGATAAATGCTTTTACACTATGTAAGAACATAGAACTTTGTATTTCAAACATTTTTCATAAAATTATTTATCTAATCAGGACACATATTTACTGATGAATCATAGCTGACTTTGCTTCTAGCACATTTGTAACATAATTGTTAAAGGTTACTGAAAATAAAAGCATTTAATTTGAAAGCAGTACAGAATTTAGCTTTATTATAGTAGGAACTTTCATTGTTAGTTATGCTACATATAGCATTATTATAAATTTAGATTCACTTTTTTATTAGCATCCCTATTTCTCATACTTCAAATTTTGTAATCAAATCCAGACAACAGAAAAAAATACAGTTACATTAGATATACAGATCGTAAAATGCAAAAATGCTGCAGTTTCTACCACAAAATTATGAATTTGGCAGAAAACCAAATATGTACTTAAAAAATACTTTAAATACATGATAAATTTAAACCATACATAATAGCCTGGATGTACTGTGATGTAATAAATGGCATATCTTAAGAAGCACTAAAAGTGCAAAAATTGGGAAATTTAGGCAAAAATGTAACAGATTCTTTTTATATGATTATAATACTTCTTTTACTTCTTAATAAGTACAAAACTATCAGTACCTCATTTTAACAGCCAAGTAGACAGCAGGAAGAACAGTATTGGAAGGAACTTCATGATTTCGCTCAAATCTGATATAAGCTCTGCAAATAAGAAACCAAAATATTTGAATGTGAGTGACAGAAAAGAAAGTTTACTAACATTAATTATTAAACCTTTAAAATCATGGAACTTTTTACTTCTTAAGCAAGCAAAACTAAAAATGAAACAAAGCCAAAAATTACAAAGAACTCAAACTGAATATTTACATCTGCATAACGCAAGTTTTAACTAATAGGACAGTTAACTCGGCAATTAATGAAGTTAATGTTTGATGTTTTTAAAACTTTTCAATACAATTTACAGTAGACCATCATTTTACGCGGGTCTTTTTTACGCAGTTCCGATTATACGCAGTTTAAGATTTGACCCCTTTATTTTATTTTACACGAATGAGTTTCGGTTTTACGGGGATGCAGCAATGCAAATAGATAAAGTTTTCCCCTCTTTTAAAAACCGAACTCCTAGATTACACGTAATAAACTGCATTTTGGCGTGCTGATAATCGAGCCTGAACCACTAGAAACATTTTATGCTATTAGTTCCAGAGCTCTTTCCAGAAGTAAAGTTATTAAACTCACACAGCTCAGAACTCACTGGAAGAAGAGCTTTTAAAAGTGACAAAGGATGAAAAAACCAATGCGGATACCGATTACTGACATCAATGACGCACAACCAAAAACGTTCACATTGAAAAATTTGAGCCATTCTAGACAATAGAAATGATTTTTCTGATTTGTTAGTGAAGGGAGATTTTATCACGGAAATGGGATGGATTAATGCATCATGAATGCGTTAATGCTCTGCAAAGAACTACAGAGAAAAATTCTAAATGACTGCCAAAAGACAAGCAAGCTCCTTTTTTTATAAACAGAACACAAAATTAATTTATGTTTTCTTTATGCATGTTGTGCATAGAAATCAATATAAGTACACATTAAACTTATTATACAGTAAAACCCCTCTAATGCGGACAGTAACGGGACAAATTTTTTTGTCCGTATTAGAGGGGTGTCCGCAGGACAGGGGTTTAATAATGTTATTTGCATTGTGGAATCGGGGAATAAAAAAATGCCCATATAAGAGGGGTGTCCGTTAGGAGGGGTTTTACTGTACAATTAGTCATCACTAGAATGAAGTATTTTTTTATCTACAGAACCTAACCCCTATTTTAACAGTAATATTTGGTCTCAGTTTAAGCGCTTTTGATTTACACAGCAATTTCCGTGGAACGTAACCCCTGCGTAAAACAAGGGTCAACTGTAATTAGCTTACTAATTGAACCTTTCACTATTTCAATAACAGTTTTTCATTATTTAATTTATTTTATTATTATTAGAAACTTAATTTAAGAGTAAGCAATCTCAAAGTTTACTTTTAATCTTTAATTCACTATTATGAAAAAAAAAAGTGTTCTTGATCATACACGTCATGTTATAAAATAACATGAGGTGTTCAGAGCCATCTAGCAATTGCAGTATTGGACGAAACATTGCCAAATTTCATGAACGTACATAGCAGACCATGGGATTTCGATTTATATAATAAAAAAATAGTACCAAAAGTCACCACCAGGGGGAATTTTGGCGCTGTAAAAGTAAATTACTTGCGAATACTAAAGAATTAAATGCCAAAACATGCCAATTAAAAGCACACATCAAGTTTTTTGCTACAAATAACTGTTGCTTACAAATGAGGTTCCATAAAATCAACAAGAAATTTCAATTTGTAACAAGAGAAGATTTTTACCGAAAGTCCATAGGCGGATTTATGGTGGGGCAGAGGGGGGCAATGCCCCGCCCCAGTTTTGGGAGGACTTTATGTAGTAACAACACATCTTCCAAAAATTTAAAAAAAAAATTATCTTTTCTTTTTTGAATAGTTCAGAAGGGCATGGGTGGATTTATAGGGAGGGGGAGTATAGTTGACAATGCCCCCCAGTTTTGGGAGGACTTTATGCAGTAAAAACACATCTTCCAAAATCTTAAAACAAAAAAATCATGACTTTTTATTTTTTGAATAGTTCAATAAAAATGAAGAGAAAAATGAATGTCCTTTTCTGATGGGAGAAAAAAAAAGGAAAAAAAAAACGAACATTAAATACAAATAGTACAGCTGTCACTGGGGTGCTGAAAATGTGTCTAAATTCACTATTTTGGACTGAAAACCATTTGGGCAAGTATATGAATGAAAATATAGGCTAAACGAGCTATACATAAAGCTGCAACACTTATAATAATTGACAATTATTTTAACAAATTAGAACCTAAAGCAAAGGGGAAAAACTCCCCCCTCCCCCCATTCACGCTAACAGAACGATCTACTTGTTATGATTTGTGTCCACATTTCAAGTGTATTTTTGTGCATAATATTTATGTTCTTAGAAGATTAATTGGCCTTTTGAGAAATTCTAAAAAACATAGTTTTTTTCCCTTCTCTCTCTCTCTATTTTATAAATACTATCGCAAACTGAATAAATTTCAGTTATCTGAGTGTTCTGATTAAATGAATCTTTTTACTTAGAGGGAGAGTACAGTTTTACTTACTTTATAAATTCTGTTTAAAAAGTAAGGTAAGTCATAATCATCTAAGTCTAAGTGAGTCAGTTCTTGTCGTTATTGAAATCTAAATAATTGAGTCATCAAAAGTTTTGGAAAAATTTGCTGAAATTTTATAAAAATCTATGAAAATTTAACAAAGATTGGTAAAATCGTAAAAATCCTTTAACTGTAAAAACTGACAAATTTTCGTAAAAATTACAAAAAGTCAAGCAAAAATTTGCAGGTAAGAGTGAATTACAAACAGGGTTGAATTTGCCTATAAGATAAACAAGCTATTGCTTAGGGCCCCTGCTTTGAAGTGGGTCCCTAACTCCCAAAAAAAATTCATGATTCGTTCCGTAAAAAATGGAAATTGCTTGAAAAAACTAATTTCATTTTTAAGTGCATGAAAACCTTGAATATTTGGAAACGTGTGGCTACAAACCTTAAATTTTAAAATTTCTAACAAATGGTAGAGGGGGAGGAATGCCAAAATATGCCAAATTCAGCTCCTTGCCACATCCTGTATTAAAAATGTAAAAATCATGGCTCTCACGTTTGTAACATAATATTTGAAATAAATTTTTGAGACTCACATGTTTCATATATTGCTATTTATTCAATCCCAAATGCAGTATTTTGGAAATTCTTTTGTATTGATTGCTTTTATCTTACTTCTTCTTGTATTCTCTATCTGTTTAGCACGGAAAAAAATACACACTACTTCTATTTCTTTTTGTTTTCTGCCCCACTTGCAACTGAAGAAAAGTTGTCATGAGAAATCTATGGGTTTTTTTTTCCTTTTAAAGTTAAAATAGCTATTTCTCCCAAAGTTAGAACAGGACTGCAAAAATTTACAATCAAGTACTAAAATACCAGAGACTGGAAAGTACAAATGAAGTGCGTTAAATAATTTTATTTATTCTAGAGTCCTTGAAAATAATTGGATAAGTCTTTGAAAATCCCAAGCAAAGTAGGCTCCAATTACTTCTGTTGCATATTGTTAATCTGTTTTCTGCACTACTTATAATTAAAAAAAGGTTGTTGTAATGAGAAATCTAGTTTATTTTTACTTTCAAACTTAAAATGGCTGTTTCTTACAAAGTTTGAACAATACTGTACAACTGTATAATCTAGTTATCAATTTCTATGTCTATCCAATTAACCTTTATAAGACTTCAAAGTGCAGAATTTTATATCCATTTTACAAAATTTTCTCCGGGGGAGAAACCCCTGGCCCCCTAAAATTGGAGATATTCTATTTCCCACTTGAAAGGGAGCCCTGCGTCACTCTCTTGATACTAACTCCCTCTCTTAAGGTCAATTCAAAATGGACAGCATGAAAACACACATTAATGAAAACAAAAAAGTAAAGCATGGGCTTATGCATCGCAGGAAACAGACAAAACATGGGGGTGGGGGGTTGGCAATAAAAATGTTGCTAAAAAAAAATCCTGCCCCCCCGCCCAGGAACTCAGTCTTAAATCCGCCTATGCAAAAGTCGTGAGGAAGAAATTTTGTCAGAAGCAAGGATATCTTTCCGAATAATATTCATGTAAGATGGTACACCACCCCATGTTGGGCTTTAGGTACTGAGTGTATGGCGGCAACATTTCTTTGATAGCGGTTTTATTAATCATCCATTTCCTACGGTATGGTGACCGTGGTCGCCCAATCTTTCACCTTGTAATTTTTAACCATGGGGATTTCTTAAGGGTGTTACGTATCTGCGACATGTTCCCGATATGTCAACTTTCAAAACTAGAAAAATGTTACAGGTAGGCGAAATGAATTCCCTCCCTCCCCCCCTTTCCAGAGGTGTGAAAAATATTGTGCATTGTATGCAGTACCTGGAAAATCTCAATGTTGGTCATATTGAACATCATTTGTTGGTAAAAATCCTATTTTGTGAATAAAATTGATGGATCGCCAAAATTTCCCCTGGTGGCAATTTTTGGTACTAATTTTTTTTATTTCAGAAATCGAAACCCCATGGTCTACTGTTTATGTCCATGAAATTCGGCAATGTTTCGTCCAATAGTTCACTCGCTAGAGGGCTCTGAACACCTCACATTATTTTATAACCACCCTGTATTTTAACTCGGAATATTTAACATTAAAAATTTATAAAAATCATAAAATGATAAACAAAATTCTTAGCACAATCCCAATTTTTTCACTAGTTTCCCACATGTTTTGTCAATGTTAAGTTTTGTTGCTCTTTTCCCAGTTCTGCTCTCAAAAAGCAATTTTATTCTAATTGCTTCAAAACGTAAAATACCGTAAGTAAAAATTAAATCCAGGGAAGATTTTCAGCTTCACTAAATTAAGTAAACTTACTTTCTTTCTTCAAATTCAATATTTAAATGAGTGCTACAGCAGCTCAGCATGTCTCTCACAGCACAAGCATACAGCAAACCTTGATTTGGAGGGAGATTTGACAGCTAATGACAAAAAATAAATAACTATATTATTTTCCTAATCTTAAACTGCACTAAGTTTAACAAAATTTTAATAAACATTGATGTATTACTTACAACAACAGTAGAGTAGGGATCATTGTCATTAATTTCTCTCAGGATTTGCGTCTCTTCAAGAGGCTCTTGCAGATAATAATGAGGAAAAAATGCTCCAGCAATGAGAATCTGAAAACCACATTGCTTATAATTCATTTCTTTACTAAATTGATATAACAGCTGAATAAAGTGATACAATTGTAGCAATTTTAAA
The DNA here is from genome assembly GCF_026930045.1 of Uloborus diversus. Lineage (NCBI taxonomy): Eukaryota > Metazoa > Arthropoda > Arachnida > Araneae > Uloboridae > Uloborus > Uloborus diversus. The sequence continues at coordinate 17,628,606 of NC_072737.1, read as the reverse complement.
AGTCAAAAATATTGATTATTTTGCAGTTTCAAGCAATTCTATTTCCAAAAAATATCTTGTAATTTTATGCTTGACAATAAGAAAGAAATTGCTGTATAACCATAAAAATAAATAGGACAGTTTGATTGAGCTTTTTTTGTGCGTTTTGTGATTTAGGAGTATAAATGATTTCTATTCCTATGTCATAAAGTGTAGAGAGTAATATGCATACATCTTTAAAACAAGGAGTACTAAGTACGTTTTGTGAGTGGAAACCTTTCTCAATTACAGTCCGGTCTAATTTTCATAACTAAAACTGGCGTGAAACAGATGTTTGAGTATGCATTAGCTTTATAAACACTTTTCTCATATCATGTCTCCCAAGGTTATATCAAGATTTTATTTTGTGCATAGAAACAAAATAACTACCTTTTATCTATTGCTATAAAAAGTTACCTAATTCTATCCATTGTTCTTATATATTAACACGCTTTTATTAGCTTCACTTGTACGTTTGTGAGTAACTCTCCTTTGGACTAAGAGCTAGTGGCTTATTACTGTTAGTACATTCCACCACTTCATAAGCGTTCGTGGCCGAGCGTTCTAAGGCGCAGGTCTTTGCTGATGTCCATTCTGGGAATCATTGGGCGTGCGTTCTAATCCCGTCTACACCAATTAAATTTATAACTCAATTTTCCCCCACTTTTTGTGATCGGATTCTTTTAAAATTTGGAATGCAACCTCAGACCCGATGAAAATGCAATGTTCTATAATCAAATGAATTTATTGACGATAAGTTATCAGTTTATTCTAATTAACGCGGTTTTATTAGCTTAACTTATATGTTTGTGGGTCCAACTGTCCTTTGGACAAATAGTCAGCGGCTTATTACAATTACTTAAAACGTACAAATCAGAGCTGCGGAGCGTAACAATGTTTGCACATGAATTTACCAGAAACATTCAAAATGTCTGATGCAAATAAAATAATAGTTTTAAAAACTAAAAAAACACGCTTTAGTAGCAAATTGAACTAAAAAGTTTAAAATAATCTTTGGATGACAAGTATATAAAGTAATTGACCAAACACTTAATTTTACTGCAATAGAAAAAAAGCGAGGGGGGTTTCTTATCAGTTGTCTTAAATTTCTTCCACTTGTTATCCATGCAAAAATGTAAATAGGCAGCCCCCCCCCCCCCGTCCCCAAGCTTTTTTTTTACTACAGTAAAATTAAGTGTTTGGTCAATTACTTTATATACTTGTCATCCAAAGATTATTTTAAACTTTTTAGTTCGTTTTGCTACTATAAAGCGTGTTTTTTCAGTTTTTTAAACTTTTATTTTATTTTTTCAGCAAGTTTAGTTAACCTTTAGTAATGTCGCAGTTGATAGAACTGTATATTAATAACATTCCGAGGAAAAACACAAAGTGCTACATTATACTAATAAAATTCTTCAATAAATTGAGTCATTTCTTTTAGTGTAAACACTTGAATTTTTACTTGGACAAATTTTAAAATATTAGTAATCTTAGCACAATTCCGACCTCTGCATTCATAGGTCTATCCAGATACAAATTGGGTCTGTTTGCAGCCCCTTCACGAAATTCTGGTTAAAGCCGCCTCTTCACAAAATTTCATACCTTAAAAGTAGTCCTTTCACAAGATTTCATTTGTAAAAACAGCTTTTTCTAATTTGTAAGCTCAGTCAACTTTATTGAAAACAAGACATTTTTTTTTAAAATAAAAATATAGCTTTTAAGACATTAATTAAGAAATATTTAGAGTCAGAAATTTCATATTTGAACTGTAATTGCTGAAAATTCTCTGTATGATATGAAAAGATTTTTTTTTTCACAAAAAAAAAAAAAAAAAAAAATGTATGGGATAATGCTCAAATAAAAAGGAAAATATCCAAAAACAGTTCTTTTTTACAAAAAACAAGAAAGTTCACAAAAAAAAAAAACATTTTTTTTTCTTTTTTAAAATGCAGACCCAAAAATTAAAACCTGGATCGACCCCTGGCATTACAAGGAGACACATTTTGAGATCATAGCTACAATAAGCATTCTCTGTTAAAAAAGTGTTGCATTAAAAAAATCTCTGAAATTACATTGGTACTGGTTTAACTAACCTTCAATATCAAGACTTCTTGTTCATGGGTCATGCTTTTGCCTGGTTTTCTTATTACAATATTTAATCTTTCCAGCCTGCTCTTGATGTCTTTGATTAGCATATCAGCCTGCGTAAAACAAAGAAAGGTATTAAAGTTTTGTTGTGGTTAGATAACCAATTGAGACAAACTCAGCTGCATCACACAATCCTACCTCTTTTATCCTCTTGAGTTGGATAAATGAATTTCTGCACCATGTTGCTTCTGACACCCCACCAGGTCTTAGGAACTGGCCTTGATCCGACATTCTTTTCCATGTCTAAAAAATACATAAAAATAGTTTAAATCAACAAGGCTATATTTGATCCTATCAGTGGTTGGAAAAACTACATTTTTTTTGTAGCGAACTACAACTACTTTGTTACAAATGCAGTTAACTACAACTACAACTACTTTTTCCAAAATGTAGCAACTATAAACTACTTTTGAAATGTAGTCGCTACTTCGCTACTTTTCAAAAAATAAGAGATCAATAGCATACATACACATTAGGGTGCCCCACAAAAAACGTAAGTCGATTTTTAAAGTCGCATACCCTCTTATATTTTTCCTTTTATGTCAAAACAATTGTGCTAAAACTTTTACAGTATTGGAACAACAATATCTTTGAAATCTAAAACGTTTATCCACAGACATTCTCGGCAGCCAGAAAAAAACAAAGGAGTTACTAAATTGGGGGTAATCGTAAATTCATTACTCTTCTTTTTCAGTCAAGCTCTATTCAATACAAATATTGGCGAAATAGGAAAAGTAAGATAGCAAACAAACTAATGATGTCCAACAGATAGAACGTATGGCGTCAAAATGATATGCTTGAGGTGAGCTCGTGTTTTTATGAGTCCTATTTCTCCTTGCACCCGTTGATGTGCTTGTGTAAAATTCGCTCCAGTCAAATTTGCTTGAACCTTGATTTTTTTTTTTAAAGTTTATTTAAAAGTAGTTTCCATAAATCGCTACAAACTACTTTTTTTGTATCGAACTACTCGCTACACTACTTTTTTTAACAAGTAGTGCACTACACTACAAACTACTAAAAAATGTAGCTACTACAGTAGTGTCGCTACTTGTAGCGCACTACTTCCAACCACTGGATCCTATGCATATAGTCTTATAATGAATTTTTAGCTAACAAAAAAATTAGTATACTCTTGATATCACGAATAATGTTCTCTCTAGAAGAAAAAAGGGCAGGGGTTAATCACAGAAACTTTTCTAATAAATGTATAAGCAAATGAATGCACAAATTTTTAAAGATGATTATTGTGATTATTTAGCAAAAAACATTTTTTAAATAAGTGAAAAACAAAAAAGTCTTAATTATTTTAAAATATTTAAACTTTCCAAAATTTTTTGAATTCAAAAAATGTGCCAACATTTTTAAAATAAATTATTGATTTCAAAATAAGTTTGCAAGTTAAGGTCTGAAAAAAGAAATAAATGAATAAATTTAAAAAAAAACGTTTTGAAGTTAATGTGACCCCGTAAGCAAATGCTACAAATTCATAGTATAGGGTTGGCTTGGTTTTGCCGAAGGTGAGAAAAAACATGGTAAAAAACCGTTCTGGAAAAAATACAGATTTGTCAATATTTATCAAAGCGGCAAAAATAGACCTGCTTTTTTTTTCGGGGATCGGATGTAGCTATTGGCTTTTAGTAATCTTAACTCTAATCTAATTACTCTAATGAATAAAATATGACAACGTATATAAAGTACAAATTGAGAATGAAAAAAGGTTAAAAAACCAGCAAACAGCTGTTTCGGCACTCTAAAATACAAGTGCCATCATCAGTGCAGTAAAATGAAGACAGTTTCACCCGACTAAAACACAGTCGAGGCGAACAATGGAATGAGAGATGAGTTGTAAAAGATATGAGAGCAGTACCGGAAACAATGACGTCATTTAGAGTGCCGAAACAGCTGTTTGCTGGTTTTTTAACCTTTTTTCATTCTCAATTTGTACTTTATATACGTTGTCATGACGTCTCTCATTCCATTGTTCGCCTCCACTGTGTTTTAGTCGGGTGAACCTGTCTTCATTTTACTGCACTGATGATGGCACTTGTATTTTAGAGTGCCGAAACCGCTGTTTGCTGGTTTTTTAACCTTTTTTCATTCTCAATTTGTACTTTATATACGTTGTCATATTTTATTCACTATGCAGTACAAAGTTTTCGACTACTTTTTATGTAATTACTCTAATGTTTCTAAACTTATCAAAACCTCAATAAAACTACAATATAAATGTTAATTGTTATCTGTTTTAGCATTTGTTTAGTTATACGAAAGTCGAATTTAAATAACAATAAAATGCTGTCACAGCGAATGAGCTGAACCTCGATAGCCCACATGACCAGTGGAGAAGATGGCTAGCCATGTGCTTGCAAATGAATGACAGTGCGGGGATGAAAAAAATATGAACGCTCTCTTTGCTGATTCCACATTTTTTTTTTTAAAGGGAACACTTACTTTTCTTTCCTCCAAAAAAATAAAAAGGCTTGAAATTTCAGAAATTCCAGGACAATGTGTACAATTCAAGGACCTTCCAGGACATGAAATAAAGAATAAGGAATTCCAGGAAAGCCAGGACGACTCCGAGCCCTGTCACTGATTTTGGTTTAAACTATTGAACAACAGTCGTAATTATTAAGTGACAAATTCTGATCGTTTGGTTGATTTTTAAAGCAGAAATAATACCAATTTGGCTATCTATCAGAATAATAGAAGTTTGAAGAGATAAACTATGACTAATATAAATATTAAAAAAAAGTAAAACTCGTATTAAACTACAACTTTATTAATGAAAATTACAAATAAAATAAATTGATCTCATTCAAATTCAACAGAATACTCTATATCAACGAATTCTTTCAAATTGTTTTAATTATCAAATTAATATTGAAAAACCCAATTAAGTCTTAATTGTATGTTTTGATTTAAGTCTCAATTGGATTATGTACAAAATTATATTGTTCTTTTGAACATTTTTAAAATCCAGGCAATTTTACAGTTTTTACCAAGTTTTTTCCACTGTCCTGACCAACTCTACTATGACAGAAAGTTGCTTTCCACACTCTGTTAAGTTTATCAATCTACAACAACCAAGTTATCAAGCTGCAAAATCTGCAGCTTGATAACTGCATCAATCTAGTTTTATCAAGCTGCAAAATCTACACAATGGATTGCAAAGCGAAAAAATAACAGAAACTGCTTTTATCCATCTGCAAAATATTTTTTTTAATTTTAAAACATACCCTGTATGCATAGAGATATGCCAAGCAGTCACTAGCTGTGTTTTTACTCCACAAAAGTTGCTCCCTGGAAAAAAATTAATATTATAAATATTTGTTCTATATGGACAGATGAATGTACTCCTAATGATGTGTAATATTATCTTAATTATATTAGAAACATACTTGTAAGCTTCAAGGGCTTTATCAAACGGTCTTGCAAAAAAGCTTTGGAGGGACAAACTGGCAGCTGTTGAAGAGAGGAAATAACTGTTTAGTATGATTCCAAATATCACACCAGTAAAATATAACTGTTGAGTAAATTTGAGAAAGAAAAAATTTCATTTCTTTCTAAATTTCTTCATTCAACCAAATTTCTTTTCCATAAAATAGGCTAAAAGCATTTTCAGTTGTACATGTCAAAGTCTTACAAATACAAATACAAAAGTGACGACCAGCAACAGGCTCTGGGCCCAGCTAGACTGGTCCTAGTCAATTTACAATCCCCAGTGAAGATCAATGGCCCTCTTAAAACTGTCTACTCCTTTGCTCATTACCACCTCTTCCAGTAAGCTGTTCCAAGGTTCCACTACCCTGCTAAAATAATAATTTTTCCTAATATCCATGTTAGCCTGAGATTTAAACAGCTTAAAACAATGACCCCTTGTCCTGTTTTCAGTGCTAAACTTCAGCCCCGTAACATCTTTCGTTTTAATAAATTTAAACAGCTGAATCATGTCCCCTCGGTCTCTTCTTTGCTCAAGACTGTACATTTTTAGCCTTCTAAGCCTGGAATCATAATCTAAGTGGGAAAGTCCACTTATTAGCCTTGTAGTCCGCCTTTGAACCCTTTCCAATACATTAATGTCTTTCTTAAGATAAGGAGACCAAAACTGAACAGCATACTCCAAATGGGGTCTTACCAAACTTCTATATAAGGGCAGAAGAACTTCTTTAGATTTATTTGAAATAGATCCATTGATAAACCCAAGTATCTTATTGGCTTTGTTGCTAGCAATGCTGCACTGTTGGCTAAACTTTAAATCCCGACTTATTAGGACCCCCAGATCAGTAACTTTGTCTGCCTGACTAATGACTGAACCTTGCAAATAATAACTTGTACACTTATTTCCATGCCCTAAATGTAGCACTTGACATTTCCCAACATTAACAGCCATACCCCATTTATCAGCCCACTCTGTAATATGATCTAGATCCTCTTGCAGCTGATTTGCTTGTTCTTCATTTTCTACAGTCCCCATAACTTTGACATCATCAGCAAAACAGTTCATGTTCCCAGAAATATTTTTGTGAATATCGTTCATAAAGACAATGAACAAAACAGGCCCTAACACTGATCCTTGAGGAACCCCGCTTAAGACCTCACTCCAATTAGAATAATTTCCCCTTACAACTACTCTTTGTTTCCTTCCGGTCAGCCAATTTTTCACCCAAATGAAAGTTTTCCCTCCTATTCCTATATCAGCTAATTTGCTAAGTAGAGCAACATGCGGTACCTTATCGAAAGCTTTTTGAAAATCAATGTAAACAACATCTACAGGCTTCTTATTGTCCAAAGCCATGGTAACTTTGTCATAGAAATGTAATAAATTAGTTGCACAAGATTTACCTTTCCTAAAACCGTACTGAAAACTAGTCAATAGATTATTAGTCTCTAGAAAATTTACTATCTTAATTTTCATCAATGTTTCAAAAATTTTGCAAACCACCGAAGTTAGACTCACAGGTCTATAATTTCCCGCACTCCCTTTAGACCCTTTCTTGAAGAGCGGTGTAATGTTAGCCAGCTTCCAGTCCTCTGGCACTGTCCCCGAATTATAAGAAGCATTGAAAATGTTTGCGGTACATCTGCTAATTCCTCTGCACATTCAACTAAAATTTTTGGATAAATATTATCTGGCCCCGGAGCCTTAGTCTCTTTAATTTTTTTCAAATGAAGTAAAACGTCATCCCTGGAAAATACAAAGTCCTCAAGCAAGACACTATAGCTTGTGTCTTGTTGGTGTCAACTGTTGAGATACAGTTATCGTTAAAAACACTCGAAAAAAAGTTATTAAGAACATTAGCAATATCACTATCGTCCTGAATTAAAATTCCGTGCTCATCAACCAGTGGCCCAATATGACTATTTCGAACTTTCCCCGAATTAGCGTATGCAAAAAACCTCTTGGGATTCCTGTTTATGTTATCTGCCAGTCTATGCTCCAACTCTCTTTTCTGAATCCGTACCAAATACTTAAATTTACGCCTTGCCTTACAATATTAGAGCCTATCTGCACTGTGACCTGTTTCTCTAAACCTATGAAAAGCAGCTTGCTTGTAATTTAGAGCGTCTTTAGTTTCCCTGGAGAACCACATTGGCCAAATTTTAGTGTTGACACCCTTTCTCCTAAAAGGAACATGATCCCTAACCGTATTCGCTAGATTTTCCTTAAACTCTGCCCACTGAAGATTCACATCGCTATTGTCCAATCCAGAAGAAAAAACTGCTTTCAAACTCTGCCGAAGTGCCACAAAGTCAGTATTTCTGAAATTGGGCACAAACCTAAAATTCTCTACTTTGTGCATATCAAATTTAATCCCAAACCTAATACTGTTGTGGTCACTATCTCCAATGTGTTCCCCTACACATAACCCCTGAACAGAGCCTTCCATGTCGCAGAAAACTAGATCTAAAATCGCGTCCTGTCGAGTACCTTGAGTTACAATTTGATCTAAGAAACAGTCACCAATTACTTTCAAAAAATCCTCTTCTCTGCTATTACTATGGTAAAAATTATTCCAATCAATTCCTGGAAAGTCTCATCATCTCCCATTATGATGACTGACCCCTTGCTAGAAATGTCACTAATAAATGTAAAAAAACATCAAGTCATTCATTTTTCAATAGCATGATGCAGTGGCGGCTCGTGGGAGGGGCCCTGGGCCCCCTCACTTTTTTAACACAATAATATATAACTTTTTATTTTTTCGCCCTTTTTTTTGTGCGTACGTGCTTGAAATTAAAAAAAAATGGATTGTACCATATTTTCCTGTGTATAATCCGCAGATTATTTGTGAAAAAAATGTAAAATTAATGAGGTGCGGATTATCTGTGTCCCCCCCCCCTCAACAACAATGCATTGAACCTCAATATTTACAGCAAGATTCGCCGAGCTCGTTACCTGCCTGTATGTTGTTTATTTTACATAGCTTGAATGTTCTTCTTACGATTCAGGCAATGTAAAATAAACAACATACAGTAAAGGAAGACGTTTTCATTTGCACAAGATTAGATTGTTTACTCCTTTCTTGACTCTTTGTCTTCAAGTAGTTAGCGTACGATAATGACAATTTAGAGAAGAATTTTTTTTTTTAAATTATTTTTTATATTAGTTTTGAATATACCTTAAAAGTTTTTACTTCTTCACGTTTTTAATTTAGTTACTAAAATTGCATGTTAAATCAAAATTACTTTTTTGCATTTCTTCGTATTGTCCACGGACTCTTGTCCTTCGTATTGTCCACGGTACGAAGATTATTTTTTTCTTCAAGTCAATTTTAGGACTTCAATTTGGAAAAAAAATTTAGGGGAGAGCAACAGAACCCCTTCCAGTAAAATTCTTCCAAGTTTGTCTACAATTGCGTTTTTGGAACTGCAATTTCGAAAAATTGGAGAGGGAGGAGGAATTAGGATTCGTTTATTTTTCAAAAAAACAAAAAACAAACAGGGAGAGCCTCGGAGCCCCATCCCTTACCCTAACGTCAATAAATATGGCTTTTAACCGCATTTTAAGGCTTCAATTTATACACATTTCCGCGGAGTCCCCTGTACCGTTCTTTACCCCAGCATTACAAAGAATGTCTAAAATTGCATTTTGAAAACTACATGTTTCAAAATTGAGAGAATGAGCAAATCAAACCAATCAAATTGATGATATTTTTTTCCCTTCTATGCTCCTCCTAATATTTATTTTCTAGTTGTGTCACTGTTGTGTGTTGTGTTGTATGTATGTCTGTGCATATATTGTTACAAGATTTTTTTTTTTTTAATTCAAAAAATGTCTTTCCATTGTTGCACAGAAATTATTATTTTGTTTTAAATTACTGCTCATGTAGTTTTAAAGAAAATGTGGCAAGTTATCAATAATTTGAAGAAAATAAAAGAGTTTGATAGTTTTTCTTTATCTCATAAAAATTCTGAATTTGGCCCATGGGCGCCGGCAGATTCATATGCAGAAGGGTACATCTGCATGTGAATTGTAAAGAATTTTTTTTTACTAGCTCTTTAATTTATTTATTTTTTATTTTTTTTAAAAAATTCAGTTGATCAATTTTTATTTTATCAATTTTAAATTCAATACTGGGATGTATTTTCATCTTGGTTAAAGTTAATTAATTTATAATTTTTACATATTTTTCTGATCACAATATTTTTGCACTTTTGTAATTTAGCCTTACTTAAAATAAAATTAATTTTACTCATTCAAAATAATTAGTTATTAAAAGGGTAAAAATAATATTACTATTAAAATGTTAGACTGATATTACTTTTTAAAATTTATTTTAAAACGTCAGGGAGTGAAAGAGCCTCCCTTGCAGCAGCTTACCTGTGCTGCAAGAGTGGCGTACTGTGGCGCCGGTAAGCGTACTGGACATGAATGTGAGATTAAAAATTTTTGTGATGTACTTTGTAACTTTTCTTCATCTGATTAATTAAATTTTATTTTTGAAAGTCAAAGGGGTGAAAGTGAACCACCTTGCCGCAATCATGGACATAAACATGATATTAATATCTTTCGTGATTTACTTAGTAGTTTAAGTATTTTGTAGCGTGTCCTGTGGTTAAAATGAATTAAAATTTATTCATTTAACACAAATAAATACTTTAAGAAAGTTTAAATGTTAAAAAAATATTTAAATTTTTTTTTCTCAAAAATCCTGCGGTGCGAGTGCACCTATGTGTGTGTGTGTGTGTGTGATCTGTGGCCCCCTCACTTTTTCAAGGCACGAGCCACCACTGGCATGGTGCTGATTCAAAAAGTTTACCTAGTTACACATGATTAAATGGGAATCTGTCCAGCATATCAAATATTTAAAAACAAAGCTTATTGTTTTTAAATATTTAACGACCATGAAACTTTTCCGAAAAGATGCCAACCTTTCTTATCAAAAAGTGACAATCGTATGTGAATTTTACGAAATAAAATTCTAAAAGAAAGATGGCAGCAATACTAGGGCATTTTTATCTGAAACGAGGTCAGCAGTATTTGAGGCTTGTGACAACAGCACTTTGTGTTTCAAAGTGCATCTTAGCAAGTTACATCTCGACAAATTCTATAAAATAATGCTACATTTTACTAATAATAGACTAGACAACATTTTTAACAACTTCTGAAGAAAAAAACTTAAAATATGTGAGCTTTTGACAGGGTTCATACTCTATTCGGATGAAAAAATTCCATGACTTTTTCATGACTTCATAAAAATTTTCATAACTTTGTTACATGAAGAGAATAGCACTACTTAAAGTCAAACTTGCCATTTTTTGGAAATGAGCATTAGCAAAACTGCTATGTGAATGCCACTATCTCTTAGAAGCTTGTGATGGAAAAAAGTATAATTATACATCTAAAAAACTAAACTATTATTTCTCTAAGTCATATAAATTTAAGTAAAGTAAAAATACAGTGAATGGAATATAATGATGCTTAAATGTCTCATAATTTTTTTATTAACAGGCAGAATAAAAATGAATGGGACAAAGGTTGAATGAGTCATAAGCTTCAATAAATTTGCTTCAAAGGTTATCTTTTAGTGTCAACAGTGCATTTAATTATCCACAAACTTGACAGTTTTTTGGTTCTTTAAAGTAAAACTGCATTCTTTAGTAAATTCATGTTCCTAAATCAGATATTTATTTAAATAAAAAATTCAGAAGTGAATAAATCTTCTCATTCAAATGTACTCGTTTGTTTATTTGCACATTTTCAAATGCATATAAATTAATAGGTTCAGGAATTCCAGAACATAGTGTTTGATTCCTGATATTAAACAAAGCAGTGGGTCACGTGGATTATTTTTGCAGGCCGTATGTAGGGCACTACGATTTCAGAGTATTAGAATTCCCCTATTTCTGTATTCTATCGCCTGACTAAAGATCTTTATTTTCTAAAACCTTCAAGAAATTAAGATAAACCCTCACAAATTAATAGAAAAGTTTTCACGAGTGATGAAAATGAATTCGGATGCAATTGAATTGGGTTTTTTACGTTTGCGTGGCAAAATCAAGAACGTGCAAGTTTGCTACCACAGAATATAAAATATTAGAAGTGTTGAAAACAATGGTAAATTCAAGATGAGTGATGTCCAAGCAGTAATATCACATTGCAAAAAAAAAGACGAGTGGCTGCTACAGATGTGAATGCAATGTGATTTCAAAATTCAAATTTGTTTTTGAGATCGTTCAATTTTCCAGTTTTATTAGCTTTTATATGTTCAATACTGTTAAACCGCTCTAGGATTCTAATGCTCTTTTAGCTACTGTTACTTTTTCTTTGGCCAAGACATTTTCCATGACTTTAAATAAATTTCCATGACTTTAAATGAAAATTTCAATTCTTCATGACTTTTCCAGGTCTGAAATTTGCTTATTTTTTTTCCATGACTTTCCAGGATTTCCAAAACCTGTACGAACCTTGTTTTGATGTTCTTCATGAACAAAGTGAAAGGTCAAACAATTGCAGTTTACTATTACTAAGCAAATTTTAAATTAAAAATGATTCATGATGTTCAAGAGTTAGGGTAAACCTAATGTCGTAACCCAGAGTCCATGATGCTATGATCAGGAACTGGGCCACCTTCCCAATGTTGCCATGTTAAGTTCGCCCCAACTATAAAATACATATAATAAACACAAAATATACTGTAAAAATAAAACACACAGCTGTATTGTTGTTATTATTATTATTATTATTGTTAATATTTTTAAATAAAATGATTTTTTGTCTACTTTGGATAAAACTATTAAAGATCAACTAGGTTTAAGATTTTTAAAAACTGAATTCAGTCACTTTTAGAACATAAATGACAAATATGCCTTGTGTACTGTATCAGTTGCTATGGAAATAGTGCTTACCTATAATGATACACTCTTCAAGACAATTGAATGCATATCCAAAGACAATCAACTTGCTCAGTTTTATGTCCAATGGCAAATTGGCCATCACACGGCCAATAAACGTCAAATCACCATCATAAATTCCATTTGAATTTGGTATCAGTGCAAAAGCCTAAGAGAATAATAGAATTTTAGAACTGAGAAAAAGGGGAAAAAAATAAGAATCAATAAATATTGAGCCTTCAAGACAGGGTTAAGGGCAGGGGCGTAGCTAAGGGGGGGGACAAACCCCCCCCCCCCCCCGAAAAGTTAGTCTCAAAAAAAAAGAGAAAAAGAAGAGAGAAGAGAAAGAAAAAAAAAGAAGAAAAGGAAAAAAATTCCAAGCGATTATACATATACATATATATATATATATATATATGTATATATATAATATATATATATATATATATATATATATATATATATATATATATATATTATACATATATATATACATATATATATATGTATATATACTAATATATATATTATATATATATATATACATATACATATATATATATATATATATATATACATATATATATACATATATATATATATATACATATACATATATATATATATATACATATATATATATATATATATATATATATATATATACATATATATACATATATATATATACATATATATATACATATATATATATATATATATACATATATACATATATATATATACACATATATATATACATATATATATATACATATATATATATACATATATATATACATATATATATACATATACATATATATATACATATACATATATATATACATATATATATACATATATATATACATATATATATATATATATATACATATATATATATATATATACATATATATATATATATATATACATATATATATATATATACATATATATATACATATATATATATATATATATATATATATATACATATATATATATATATATATACATATATATATATATATATATATACAATATATATATATATATACATATATATATATATATATACATATATATATATATATATATATATATATATATATATATATATATATATATATATATATAAAAGAAGTAACCCCCCCCGAAAGTCGGGTCTAGCTACGCCACTGGTTAAGGGGGAACCACAAGCGTAGACTCAGACTCACAGTCCAGTTATGAGAGAGACTGCAGTTTCATCCTTGTTGTGGACTCATCAGTCAGGAATAATCAATGACCGAGTTAAACATCTGGATGACATCAGCCTCCAGCTCATTACCTAAAGTCCTTCAAACCTAAAGTACCTAAAGGCCTTCAATTTACGAGCTGAGCAGCACAACCGATTGAAGATCCTCGTTGGTGTGCTAAATTACTTTCAGCTGAAGGTAATGTTAGTTTTAACGAACCTTCATCTCAGTTATCGACTTTTCCAGACTTATGAGTCCATAGCAAAGGCGAAACTGCAGTCTCTGTATGCCATAAAGGATGTCTGTTTATGCTAGTCGTTCCAATAAATACTGTTAAAAATAAAAGCTAAATACAAAAAAAAAAAATTTTCATTTATTAAGCTGTATCTATTTCTACTCTTAGAAATTGAGTTGCTTGAAAATATTTTCACTTTAATCACACAACAAAAGTAAAAGAATGAAATATTTTTCTTCCACAGCTTCCCCTTTATGGTCAAAATAATAATAATAAATGTTCTTCAACATCTTCCTAAAATTTTACCAGACATATTCCAAGACCATTATCAAGAGTAACTTTTACGTATGAATGCAAGGAAAAACACAAATGAAATGTTTTGCTTTGGAATTAGGACACAGAGTTAAATTATTTAAAAAAAAAAAAATCTGTAGACTTTTAAACCAGACCTAGATTTTTTTGAAGCACATATAATTAAAGAAATTTTTTTGGCTGTTATTTTATATCTGTTGGAATTGACACGTAAAAGTAATAAGAGCTAAAATGCGTACATTTAATATCTAATGTGTAAAAGTAGTCCGGTATAACAATGTGCTTTAATAAGTGCTTCATTATTTCCAGAAGCAATTTTATACAGCAAAAACTCATGTACAAAAATGGAATGTTCAATATAGAAGTACCCCGCATTATCACACATGCCGGAAAAAAGCGAGGTTGACCAGCATGCCGGGAAATTCGAATTTTCTGGCATGCCGGATAATTTGTGGTTTATTTTGTAACAAAACAAAAGTAAATTTCCCCATTCAGTTCCAATCAGAAAGCAAGCCATGTAAAGAAAAGAATAAATCCCGAAAGATACCTTCTTAAAAAAAAATGTGTATTGCATATAATATGTGCTTGTTATTTATGGTAGGTCATTATTAATGGATTTAATTGTATGCCAATAAAGTAATCAATTCAGAAGCAATCATCGTTACTGCAATTTGTTAATAATTTTTTTAGCTTAATTATTTTAGGTTCCTTTTAGAGAGGTAAATTTAATTTTTTATTTATTAAATAGCTATGGTAAATTCTTTACACTGGTTTAGGAGCGGTAACTTACGACTTAAATGTTTGCTTACTTAGTTTTAATTTAATTTTTATAAAATTATTTGTTATTAAACAATATTTTTCTTGTTAAAAGTAACAAATGACACTGTTAGTAAATATTTTTACAAATTAAACTGCATATAAATAGCAACACTTTAATCAAAATTAAACTGTTTATTAATACTTATAAGATATACAGAACTTATATTTATTTTCAAGCTGAACATATATTTTTATAGTATTATTTTTTCAACTAACCTCGATTTTTTCGGCATGTCGAAAAGGATCCGGGCAAGTGTTATTGAAAATCTGGATACCCCCGAATTTCGCAGCATGCTGGATAATGCGAGGTAATACAGTAATTTGGTGCGAAATTGGTAAACTTGTTGCTTTTGGAGCAGCAGAGAATTATGAAATGCTAATTTCAGGCCCTTCATTTCTAAATTGAAAGTAAACAATGAATACAAACAAACCTCTTTTAGTTGAAGAACAGCAGTCTCTATATCACGCTGGTTCGGAGGTTCCAAAGCAAACGCCAACATTTCTTTTGGTTCACCTGGATCAAGTTTCTTAATGTGCAAAATAGTACTAGTCAAGGGACACCGCTGGAAAGGAAAAAGCATTTAATGGAAATCTTTGATATTTATGCATAAACTTCTTTTTTCTAACTTTCATCTGTATTTTATAGTTTTAAAAAAAAATCTTTTTTTTTTTCAAATAAAATAAGCATGAAGTGCAAGAAATTTGTATGAGAAAGCTTTTTCAACTCCCCAACTTAGGCAAATCTGAATGCATAAAACAAAAATGTAAAGCCTTTTTATAATTTGTACTAAATGTAATATATTAGTTACATATTCTAATAACTATGTTCTTGTTACATCTGGATACCTAAGGGGCTGTCTATAAATGATGCCACATGTTTTTTCCCCATTTTTGACCTCCTCTTCACATGTTAATGTTTTTATTAACTTATTATTAAAAAAAATGTTGATGCCATATTTCATGTTACCCCCCCTACCCCTCCCTCTCCTTTTTAAAATACCAAATTAGTTCAAGAATCTAGAATTTCTTTTCCTACTATAAATGCTTTGAAAAGAAAATTACAAAAAAATTACTCACCTTTATTTCAGGAATACCATAGTCAGCAAAATCTTCATAAAATGACTTTGGCACCATTCTGTACACTTTGCCGATATCGACTCGACCAGCTCTTCCTGGAGCATAAAAAGTAGTAAACAATGAGTATAAAACCAAAGGAAAATATTTAAAAAAAGAATAATTTTGGAAAAATCCTTGCAAACCAACTAATATTACCTTTTCTTTGAATGCAATTTGCTTTAGATGCCCATTCAAGCTGAAGGCAAGTATAATTTGTAAATGGATCAGTTACTAAGCTCTTAGTAAGGCAGAAATCAATAACTGAAAAGAAAAAAGTAAGCTACATTAAATAAATGCTTCTAGCAAAGGTAAATTATTTAGACTTTATCAAATCACCCAGATCAGGAGAGTGACTCATTCTTGTATTTATACTTATCCTGTTTACTTATTTGTTAGAAAAGCTGTATGGATAGCAGTGAAAAAATAATAAATACATAAAAAGGGACAAAAAAAAAAACACTGGAATTTCTTGCTTGTTGGAGAATGAATATGGCTGATACTGATAAAAAAGCAAAAATAAATAAATACAAAGGCTAAACAAAAGCTAAAAAGAAAGTTTCATGAATTGTTGAGGGCTTACTTATTTTCTAGAGTAAATGATGATTAATCATTTAAAACTCAATAAAGCTAAGGTTTCAGTGTAGCTTTTGATTAGTGCTTTTCGAATGAACAGCAGGGTAAAAATCATATTATTTGCAATGTCTGACCACAGACTATGTCAGTTTAATAACAGGAACTTCATTGAAACAACATTTGATTCATCTTAGTAACAGATATTCAAGTTAATGTCGTTCATGCAGTTTTGGTACAGTCAACAGATCTGGTTTTTCACCTAATGTGCCAGTAAAATATAAAAATGCTGCAACAGATTTGCTTACCCTAACATTAAAATTCCACTTTCACATATAAAGCCTACGGTGTAGAATAACTGCAAAAATAAAATCTATGCAATAATAAATGCACCCACCTCAGTGAAACTTGTAATTTTTGCTCAAAATTACTTGCTTGAAGAAATTTCTTGAAATTTCATGTTAACTTTGAAGTTATAAGACAAACATTATTTGATTTTCATTGTTATTATCTATACATATAAAAAAATAAGATGTTTGTTTGTGTGTGTGTGGTGCGCCTCCGGGGAAAACGGTAAGGCCTAGAAAGATGAAATTTGGCACCCAGGTGCAATTTTTGCCGAAGATGTGCACCTCGGGCTTCAATTTTTGATATTTTAATTAGAAAAAAGTTATTTAATGTTTCATGTGTTTTTTTTTTTTTTTTTTTTTTGCACTTTTTAGTAATTTTTACCTCACAGACCCTGAACCAATTGAACCAGACAAACATTTTTTATACTATAGTGTAGGAAATTTAATTTTAAATATGATGAATAAAAAAATTCCAAAGATAGAGCAAATTTTGTATTTTTTATGAATTTTTGAAAAAACCTTTATTTTGCATTTTTTCCTGGGTTTAGTTTTTTTTCGAAACTCATCCTGCAAAATGTACAGAAGCCTCTTTTCTAAAATTTAAATATTTGATAGTGAGAACATATCACCCTCTTCAGAAAAAAAAAAGTTTTTAAAAATTCGCAATAGTATTTTTTTAACAATTTTTTAGATGCAGAACCTTCCCCCCCCCCTGCCCGTTTTTGCATGCCCATAGATTGGTCAAAAAAAACTTTCTTCCTATCTGGACACAACCTGGATTTTGATTTGGTATTGAAGAATTGAATCTTAATCGCGTCAATTTTTATTATTATTTTTTTTACTATTGCTTACTTCTATATTTTAACGGTATCACTTGCTTTTTCTTTACTTTTTTTAGTTTAGGGATTTCATTTCTTTCTTTTTTCGATCCCCCCTCCTCCTCCGCCGGACGTTTTGCTGTATCTATTTTGCCTTACATATTTGCGCGCATTTAATTCGATAAAAACGGTGAGGTTTTTATTTTTTTCGGCAATGCTACTTTTGGCCCACTACAGGGAACAAAAGCTGGAGCATTTTTTTTTTTTAATTTTTGTGCTAGTTAATTAAATACATAAAACGCACGGTTTTTTGAGTGATCTTTTTTTTTTTTGTTAGGGAATAGGCCGTTAGGGAAAATATATAGAGATAGATTGTATAGGTTGATAGAAGCAGCCGAAGTCAGCAATCTTAGCGGAAAACGGTGAATGGCACAAAATGCAACTGGAGATAGATATAGAATATGTATATTTTTTAAAATTAAGTTTGATATAGATAGATATAGATTGATAAAAAATGTATTTCATTGAAACAGCTGCCGAAGGCAGAAATCTTGGTGTAAGAAGGTGAATGGCAAGTAAGCCAAACAGCCACCATAGTCAGCTGTTTGCATAAAAAGGCAAATGGCAGAAAAAGGCAAACCAGCTGGTCGCCGCAGGTGGCTAGTTACAAATAAATTTTCAGAATGTTGCAGAAGGAAAAAACTAGGGGTGTTGCGAAAAAAATTGGACATTATAAAGGATTCCACCTATCAAAGAAATTAAGAAACGCTCGTTTACACCATAATCCCAAGGGTGCCCACCAACAGGGAGTCGTGTCGCTCAATCAAAAGAACTTCTGCAATACTTTTATTCAAATTAATCGAGTATAATCATCAATCAAAACACTTGTTAATATGCTTATGCTATTAAAATATAAATAAATGGCAGATGTCTGCCATATTATTTTCATAAGAAAAAATCTACACCAACATGGCTATCTATTTGAAACAGAAAATATTTTCTTACGAAACTATACTCATACAGTTGGTATGGATTGTGTACGTGAGAGAAATAAGAAGTAAAGTATACATGGAAAAAATCATACATGTAATTTCTCAGGCAAAAAATTTTTGCTTAATGCATTCTAAAAATATTACGTTTGAAATAAAATACAGATCTGCTAAATGCAGGACAAAACTTATAATTTCCTATGGAATGGCCAGCTACTTTTTTCCTTTTGAAACTAATAGCAAAAAATAAATAGTATGAAAAGCATGTATGAAAAAAGTTTGCAACAGCAGATTTAGAGTAAATTTTAATAGAATTGAAAATACTAAAACGGATGTTTAAAAGTGACTTGAACATGATAGGTAAACTTCACTTAACAAACATTAAAACACAGAAGTGAAGCCCTTTTACTACCGCAGCAAATTTCTAACTTGTAGCCCAAAATAATTTATACTTCAAAAGCAATTAGAACATACCATATTTGATATCAGGAACAGTTATAGAACTTTCTGCGATGTTCGTAGACAAAATAACCTGCAATTGAATTTGAAAATGAAGTAAACCTTAAATTAAAAACCAACATAGATAGCATGATATCATCAAGGGGAAATGATTTTTTTAAGTATACCTTTCTGTGATTTGGAGGAGGATCTCTGAACACTTTGGTCTGCTCTTCAACCGTAATACTTGAATGAAGAGGAAGAATCCAAAAGCTGTAAAAAGATTCTTAAATTATTATCTTATCAATTCATGAAAACTAATTACCTTATACTTCTTGTAAAGACACTAGCTTTTTTCTCCCCTTATATTTGAAAAGAAAATTAATCATTAGGGATGTGAAGGACATTCGATCACTATTTGTTGCTGGACCCATCTAGCACTTCAACTGTAGCTGAATATTCAGACAAATGTATTTAGCGTATCAACAGAAGACATTTAAAACTACTTTTTAAAGTAACTTAACTAATTGTTACATTCAGATTTGTGGAAATCATATGAAGTTTTCTTTTTTGGCATACATTTCAAAAGTAGCCTGTTGCAAAAAATTCATCAAGATTGAAAATATTTTTGAAAAAAAAAAAAAAAAAAAAACAATATGACACTTTTTAATTAGTCTCTAGGGGTTATTAACACCAAATATTAAAAACTATAAGTTTACTAATGACTTTTATCAAGTAAGTATATGGCCACCGAATGCTCAGTATTCAGTCTAATTTTTGACCAAATATTTGGTATTTGGCATGATTTTCATTACATCCCTAATCACTATGCATCATGTCCGTAATAAATCATTCAAGTACTTATTCATATAACATTATCTTCAAACTTGATTGCTCAAATTTTATTTTTGGTTAATTAATTGCTAACTGATGATATAATAAAGAAGTCAAATTCATAATAAATAATGAAGTAAAAAAAGTTTTAATAACAATGAACTAAAAGTATAAAAATGCTAAAGTCATAAGCTGCAGGAATTGTTGGTTTAGTATTATTATTGATTGAAACCCATCAGTAATGTAATGAAAACCACATAAAAACCATAATCAACATTAAAACATAATTAAACAAAGCTCTCTTACTTTTTATTGACACGTGCTGTACTCAGCTTGTTTGTCAATGCAGCAATTTCATCATAACCTTACATTAGCAAAGAAAACAAAAACTTACATAAATATTTTAGCAAAACATGAAAAAAGCTGATTTTCAAACACAATTATCAACATAGCAAATTTAAAAAAAAAAACATATCTCTACTTTTCTTTAATTTAAAACTTAAGAATGGTATGAGAAAGGTTAGAACAGAAATAGTTTCACACCATAAATTGTGCCATTAAAATTAATAAAATATTTCTTAAAACATAAAATTATTCTTGAAAATTAAATTTCAACAGCAGTTTATCAAAATAGAAATATCTTTCAAAGAAGCATAAAAAATAACTTTTGCTTTCTGTTAAACTCAGGGAAATAAAGAGATACCATTGTAATAACACAACTAAGTTCTCAAACATTGCAAAACATATTTTCAAACTTTGAAGCCAAATATTTCTAAGTAGTTTTTAATGATTTGCAGGGGTCTGTTCAGGATTTTTCACAGGGTCCTATTTAGGTGAATTAAAAAAAAAATATTGTGAAAAATAAAATCTTTTTGTGACATTTCAAAATGTAAACCAAAAGTTATCCATCAATAT